>NW_027473661.1:20713-46930 GCF_050947335.1 Megachile rotundata
AGACATATTATGCTTATATTATCGATAGAAGGACAATTACTGTACTTATTACTGTTATTATTATCAATCTAACTCATATTATTAGCCATAATATGCATATATGATCGATAGAACGACAATTACTGTACTTATTACTGTTATTATTATCAATTTCACTCATATTATTAGCTATATTATTCTTAAATGATAGATAGAACTACAATTACTATACTTATTACTATTATTATTATCAATCTTACTCATATTATTAGCCATATTATGCATATATGGTCGATAGAACGACAATTACTGTACTTATTACTCTTATCATTATCGATCTAACTCATATTATTAGCCATATTATGCTTATATTATCGATAGAACGACAATTACTGTACTTATTACTGTTATTATTATCAATCTAACTCATATTATTAGCCATAATATGCATATATGATCGATAGAACGACAATTACTGTACTTATTACTCTTATCATTATCGATCTAACTCATATTATTAGCCATATTATGCTTATATTATCGATAGAACGACAATTACTGTACTTATTACTGTTATTATTATCAATCTAACTCGTATTATTAGCCATATTATGCTTATATGATCGATAGAACGACAATTACTATACTCACTACTCTTATTATTATCAATCTAACTCATATTATTAGACATATTATGCTTATATTACCGATAGAACGACAATTACTGTACTTATTACTGTTATTATTATCAATCTAACTCATATTATTAGCCATATTATGCTTATATGATCGACAGAACGACAATTACTATACTTATTACTCTTTCTATTATCAATCTAACTCATATTATTAGCCATATTATGCATATATGATCGATAGAACGACAATTACTGTACTTATTACTCTTATCATTATCGATCTAACTCATATTATTAGCCATATTATGCTTATATTATCGATAGAACGACAATTACTGTACTTACTACTGTTATTATTATCAATCTAACTCATATTATTAGCCATATTATGCATATATGATCGATAGAACGACAATTACTATACTTATTACACTTACTATTATCAATCTAACTCATATTATTAGCCATATTATGCATATATGATCGATAGAACGACAATTACTGTACTTATTACTCTTATCATTATCGATCTAACTCATATTATTAGCCATATTATGCTTATATTATCGATAGAACGACAATTACTGTACTTATTACTGTTATTATTATCAATCTAACTCATATTATTAGCCATATTATGCATATATGATCGATAGAACGACAATTACTGTACTTATTACTCTTATCATTATCGATCTAACTCATATTATTAGTCATATTATGCTTATATTATCGATAGAACGACAATTACTGTACTTATTACTGTTATTATTATCAATCTAACTCATATTATTAGCCATATTATGCTTATATGATCGATAGAACGACAATTACTATACTCACTACTCTTATTATTATCAATCTAACTCATATTATTAGACATATTATGCTTATATTACCGATAGAACGACAATTACTGTACTTATTACTGTTATTATTATCAATCTAACTCATATTATTAGCCATATTATGCTTATATGATCGACAGAACGACAATTACTATACTTATTACTCTTTCTATTATCAATCTAACTCATATTATTAGCCATATTATGCTTAAATGATCGATAGAACGACAATTACTATACTTATTACTATTATTATTATCAATCATACTCATATTATTAGCCATATTATGCATATATGATCGATAGAACGACAATTACTGTACTTATTACTCTTATCATTATCGATCTAACTCATATTATTAGCCATATTATGCTTATATGATCGACAGAACGACAATTACTATACTTATTACTCTTTCTATTATCAATCTAACTCATATTATTAGCCATATTATGCATATATGATCGATAGAACGACAATTACTGTACTTATTACTGTTATTATTATCAATCTAACTCATATTATTAGCCATATTATGCTTAAATGATCGATAGAACGACAATTACTATACTTATTACTATTATTATTATAAATCTTACTCTTATTATTAGCCATATTATGCTTATATGATCGATAGAACGACAATTACTATACTTATTACTCTTATTATTATCAATCTAACTCATATTATTAGCCATATTATGCTTATATTATCGATAGAACGACAATTACTGTACTTATTACTGTTATTATTATCAATTTAACTCATATTATTAGCCATATTATGCTTAAATGATCGATAGAACGACAATTACTATACTTATTACTATTATTATTATCAATCATACTCATATTATTAGCCATATTATGCATATATGATCGATAGAACGACAATTACTGTACTTATTACTCTTATCATTATCGATCTAACTCATATTATTAGCCATATTATGCTTATATTATCGATAGAACGACAATTACTGTACTTATTACTGTTATTATTATCAATCTAACTCATATTATTAGCCATATTATGCATATATGATCGATAGAACGACAATTACTATACTTATTACACTTACTATTATCAATCTAACTCATATTATTAGCCGTATTATGCATATATGATCGATAGAACGACAATTACTGTACTTATTACTCTTATCATTATCGATCTAACACATATTATTAGCCATATTATGCATATATGATCGATAGAACGACAATTACTATACTTATTACACTTACTATTATCAATCTAACTCATATTATTAGCCATATTATACTTATATGATCGATAGAACGACAATTACTATACTCACTACTCTTACTATTATCAACCTAACTCATATTATTAGCCATATTTTGCTTAAATGATCGATAGAACGACAATTACTATACTTATTACTCTTATTATTATGAATCTAACTCATATTATTAAGCATATTATGCAGATACGATCGATAGAACTACAATTACTATACTTATTACTCTTATTATTATCAATCTAACTCATATTATTAGCCGTATTATGCTTAAATGATCGATAGAACGACAATTACTATACTTATTACTCTTATTATTATCAATCTAACTCATATTATTAGCCATATTATGCTTATATGATCGACAGAACGACAATTACTATACTTATTATTCTTATTTTTATCAACCTAACTCATATTATTACCCATATTATGCTTAAATGATCGATAGAACGACAATTACTATACTTATTACTCTTATTATTATGAATCTAACTCATATTATTAACCATATTATGCAGATATGATCGATAGAACTACAATTACTATACTCATTACTCTTATTATTATCAATCTAACTCATATTATTAGCCATATTATGCTTATATGATCGATAGAACGACAATTACTGTACTTATTACTCTTATCATTATCGATCTAACTCATATTATTAGCCATATTATGCTTATATGATCGATAGAACGACAATTACTATACTTATTACTCTTATTATTATCAATCTAACTTATATTATTAGCCATATTATGCAGATATGATCGATAGAACGACAATTACTATACTTATTACACTCACTATTATCAATCTAACTCATATTATTAACAATATTATGCAGATATGATCGGCAGCACGACATTTACTATACTTATTACTCTTATTATTATCAGCCTAACTCATATTATTAGCCATATTATGCTTATATGATCGATAGAACGACAATTACTATGCTTATTATTCTTATTTTTATCAACCTAACTCATATTATTAGCCATATTATGCTTAAATGATCGATAGACCGACAATTACTATACTTATTACTCTTATTATTATCAATCTAACTCATATTATTAGCCATATTATGCTTATATGATCGATAGAACGACAATTACTATACTTATTACTCTTATTATTATCAATCTATCTCATATTATTAGCCATATTATGCTTATATGATCGATAGAACGACAATTACTATACTCACTACTCTTATTATTATCAATCTAACTCATATTATTAGACATATTATGCTTATATTATCGATAGGACGACAATTACTGTACTTATTACTGTTATTATTATCAATCTAACTCATATTATTAGCCATATTATGCATATATGATCGATAGAACGACAATTACTATACATATTACACTTACTATTATCAATCTAACTCATATTATTAGCCATATTATGCTTATATGATCGATAGAACGACAGTTACTATACTTATTAATATTATTATTATCAATCTTACTCATATTATTAGCCATATTATGCATATATGATCGATAGAACGACAATTACTGTACTTATTACGCTTATCATTATTGATCTAACTCATATTATTAGCCATATTATGCTTATATGATCGACAGAACGACAATTACTATACTTATTACTCTATCCATTATCAATCTAACTCATATTATTAGCCATATTATGCTTATATGATCGATAGAACGACAATTACTGTACTTATTACTCTTATCATTATCGATCTAACTCATATTATTAGCCATATTATGCTTATATGATCGTTAGAACGACAATTACTATACTTATTACTCTTACTATTATCAATCTAACTCATATTATTAGCCATATTATGCATATATGATCGATAGAACGACAATTACTGTACTTATTACTCTTATCATTATCGATCTATCTCATATTATTAGCCATATTATGCTTATATTATTGATAGAACGACAATTACTGTACTTATTACTGTTATTATTATCAATTTAACTCATATTATTAGCCATATTATGCTTAAATGATCGATAGAACGACAATTACTATACTTATTACTATTATTATTATCAATCTTACTCATATTATTAGCCATATTATGCATATATGATCGATAGAACGACAATTACTGTACTTATTACGCTTATCATTATTGATCTAACTCATATTATTAGCCATATTATGCTTATATTATCGATAGAACGACAATTACTGTACTTATTACTGTTATTATTATCAATCTAACTCATATTATTAGCCATATTATGCATATATGATCGATAGAACGACAATTACTATACTTATTACACTTACTATTATCAATCTAACTCATATTATTAGCCATATTATGCATATATGATCGATAGAACGACAATTACTGTACTTATTACTCTTATCATTATCGATCTAACTCATATTATTAGCCATATTATGCTTATATTATCGATAGAACGACAATTACTGTACTTATTACTGTTATTATTATCAATCTAAATCATATTATTAGCCATATTATGCTTAAATGATCGATAGAACGACAATTACTATACATATTACTATTATTATTATAAATCTTACTCATATTATTAGCCATATTATGCTTATATGCTCGATAGAACGACAATTGCTGTACTTATTACTCTTATCATTTTCGATCTAACTCATATTATTAGCCATATTATGCTTAAATGATCGTTAGAACGACAATTACTATACTTATTACTATTATTATTATCAATCTAACTCATATTATTAACCATATTATGCAGATATGATCGATAGCACGACATTTACTATACTTATTACTCTTATTATTATCAACCTAACTCATATTATTAGCCATATTATGCTTATATTATCGATAGAACGACAATTATTGTACTTATTACTGTTATTATTATCAATCTAACTCATATTATTAGCCATATTATGCTTATATGATCGATAGAACGACAATTACTATACTCACTACTCTTATTATTATCAATCTAACTCATATTATTAGACATATTATGCTTATATTATCGATAGAACGACAATTACTGTACTTATTACTGTTATTATTATCAATCTAACTCATATTATTAGCCATATTATGCTTATATGATCGACAGAACGACAATTACTATACTTATTACTCTTTCTATTATCAATCTAACTCATATTATTAGCCATATTATGCTTATATGATCGATAGAACGACAATTACTATACTCACTACTCTTATTATTATCAATCTAACTCATATTATTAGACATATTATGCTTATATTATCGATAGAACGACAATTACTGTACTTATTACTGTTATTATTATCAATCTAACTCATATTATTAGCCATATTATGCTTATATGATCGACAGAACGACAATTACTCTACTTATTACTCTTTCTATTATCAATCTAACTCATATTATTAGCCATATTATGCATATATGATCGATAGAACGACAATTACTGTACTTATTACTCTTATCATTATCGATCTAACTCATATTATTAGCCATATTATGCTTATATTATCGATAGAACGACAATTACTGTACTTAATACTCTTATCATTATCGATCTAATTCATATTATTAGCCATATTATGCTTATATTATTGATAGAACGACAATTACTGTACTTATTACTGTTATTATTATCAATTTAACTCATATTATTAGCCATATTATGCTTATATGATCGATAGAACGACAATTACTATACTTATTAATATTATTATTATCAATCTTACTCATATTATTAGCCATATTATGCATATATGATCGATAGAACGACAATTACTGTACTTATTACGCTTATCATTATTGATCTAACTCATATTATTAGCCATATTATGCTTATATGATCGACAGAACGACAATTACTATACTTATTACTCTATCCATTATCAATCTAACTCATATTATTAGCCATATTATGCTTATATGATCGATAGAACGACAATTACTGTACTTATTACTCTTATCATTATCGATCTAACTCATATTATTAGCCATATTATGCTTATATGATCGTTAGAACGACAATTACTATACTTATGACTCTTACTATTATCAATCTAACTCATATTATTAGCCATATTATGCATATATGATCGATAGAACGACAATTACTGTACTTATTACTCTTATCATTATCGATCTAACTCATATTATTAGCCATATTATGCTTATATTATCGATAGAACGACAATTACTGTACTTATTACTGTTATTATTATCAATCTAACTCATATTATTAGCCATATTATGCATATATGATCGATAGAACGACAATTACTGTACTTATTACTCTTATCATTATCGATCTAACTCATATTATTAGCCATATTATGCTTATATTATCGATAGAACGACAATTACTGTACTTATTACTGTTATTATTATCAATCTAACTCATATTATTAGCCATATTATGCTTATATGATCGATAGAACGACAATTACTATACTCACTACTCTTATTATTATCAATCTAACTCATATTATTAGACATATTATGCTTATATTATCGATAGAACGACAATTACTGTACTTATTACTGTTATTATTATCAATCTAACTCATATTATTAGCCATATTATGCATATATGATCGATAGAACGACAATTACTATACTTATTACACTTACTATTATCAATCTAACTCATATTATTAGCCATATTATGCTTATATGATCGATAGAACGACAATTACTATACTTATTACTCTTACTATTATCAATCTAACTCATATTATTAGCCATATTATGCATATATGATCGATAGAACGACAATTACTGTACTTATTACTCTTATCATTATCGATCTAACTCATATTATTAGCCATATTATGCTTATATTATCGATAGAACGACAATTACTGTACTTATTACTGTTATTATTATCAATCTAACTCATATTATTAGCCATATTATGCTTATATGATCGATAGAACGACAATTACTATACTCACTACTCTTATTATTATCAATCTAACTCATATTATTAGCCATATTATGCAGATATGATCGATAGAACGACAATTACTATACTTATTACACTCACTATTATCAATCTAACTCATATTATTAACAATATTATGCAGATATGATCGATAGCACGACATTTACTATACTTATTACTCTTATTATTATCAACCTAACTCATATTATTAGCCATATTATGCTTATATGATCGATAGAACGACAACTACTATGCTTATTATTCTTATTTTTATCAACCTAACTCATATTATTAGCCATATTATGCTTAAATGATCGATAGACCGACAATTACTATACTTATTACTTTTATTATTATCAATCTTACTCATATTATTAGCCATATTATGCTTATATGATCGATAGAACGACAATTACTATACTTATTACTCTTATTATTATCAATCTAACTCATATTATTAACCATATTATGCTTATATTATCGACAGAACGACAATTACTATACTTATTACTCTTTCTATTATCAATCTAACTCATATTATTAGCCATATTATGCATATATGATCGATAGAACGACAATTACTATACTCACTACTCTTATTATTATCAATCTAACTCATATTATTAGACATATTATGCTTATATTATCGATAGAACGACAATTTCTGTACTTATTACTGTTATTATTATCAATCTAACTCATATTATTAGCCATATTATACATATATGATCGATAGAACGACAATTACTATACTTATTACACTTACTATTATCAATCTAACTCATATTATTAGCCATATTATGCTTATATGATCGACAGAACGACAATTACTATACTTATTACTCTTTCTATTATCAATCTAACTCATATTATTAGCCATATTATGCATATATGATCGATAGAACGACAATTACTGTACTTATTACTCTTATCATTATCGATCTAACTCATATTATTAGCCATATTATGCTTATATTATCGATAGAACGACAATTACTGTACTTATTACTGTTATTATTATCAATTTAACTCATATTATTAGCTATATTATACTTAAATGATCGATAGAACTACAATTACTATACTTATTACTATTATTATTATCAATCTTACTCATATTATTAGCCATATTATGCATATATGATCGATAGAACGACAATTACTGTACTTATTACTCTTATCATTATCGATCTAACTCATATTATTAGCCATATTATACTTATATTATCGATAGAACGACAATTACTGTACTTATTACTGTTATTATTATCAATCTAACTCATATTATTAGCCATATTATGCTTATATGATCGATAGAACGACAATTACTATACTCACTACTCTTATTATTATCAATCTAACTCATATTATTAGACATATTATGCTTATATTATCGATAGAACGACAATTACTGTACTTATTACTGTTATTATTATCAATTTAACTCATATTATTAGCCATATTATGCTTATATGATCGATAGAACGACAATTACTATACTTATTAATATTATTGTTATCAATCTTACTCATATTATTAGCCATATTATGCATATATGATCGATAGAACGACAATTACTGTACTTATTACGCTTATCATTATTGATCTAACTCATATTATTAGCCATATTATGCTTATATGATCGACAGAACGACAATTACTATACTTATTACTCTATCTATTATCAATCTAACTCATATTATTAGCCATATTATGCTTATATGATCGATAGAACGACAATTACTATACTCACTACTCTTATTATTATCAATCTAACTCATATTATTAGACATATTATGCTTATATTATCGATAGAACGACAATTACTGTACTTATTACTGTTATTATTATCAATTTAACTCATATTATTAGCCATATTATGCTTATATGATCGATAGAACGACAATTACTATACTTATTAATATTATTGTTATCAATCTTACTCATATTATTAGCCATATTATGCATATATGATCGATAGAACGACAATTACTGTACTTATTACGCTTATCATTATTGATCTAACTCATATTATTAGCCATATTATGCTTATATGATCGACAGAACGACAATTACTATACTTATTACTCTATCTATTATCAATCTAACTCATATTATTAGCCATATTATGCTTATATGATCGATAGAACGACAATTACTGTACTTATTACTCTTATCATTATCGATCTAACTCATATTATTAGCCATATTATGCTTATATTATCGATAGAACGAGAATTACTGTACTTATTACTGTTATTATTATCAATCTAACTCATATTATTAGCCATATTATGCTTATATGATCGATAGAACGACAATTACTATACTCACTACTCTTATTATTATCAATCTAACTCATATTATTAGACATATTATGCTTATATTATCGATAGAGCGACAATTACTGTACTTATTACTGTTATTATTATCAATCTAACTCATATTATTAGCCATATTATGCTTATATGATCGACAGAACGACAATTACTATACTTATTACTCTTATTATTATCAACCTAACTCATATTATTTGCCATATTATGCTTATATGATCGATAGAACGACAATTACTATGCTTATTATTCTTATTTTTATCAACCTAACTCATATTATTAGCCATATTATGCTTAAATGATCGATAGACCGACAATTACTATACTTATTACTATTATTATTATCAATCTTACTCATATTATTAGCCATATTATGCTTATATGATCGATAGAACGACAATTACTATACTTATTACTCTTATTGTTATCAATCTAACTCATATTATTAACCATATTATGCTTATATTATCGATAGAACGACAATTACTGTACTTATTACTCTTATCATTATCGATCTAACTCATATTATTAGCCATATTATGCTTATATTATCGATAGAACGACAATTACTGTACTTATTACTGTTATTATTATCAATCTAACTCATATTATTAGCCATATTATGCTTATATGATCGATAGAACGACAATTACTATACTCACTACTCTTATTATTATCAATCTAACTCATATTATTAGACATATTATGCTTATATTATCGATAGAACGACAATTTCTGTACTTATTACTGTTATTATTATCAATCTAACTCATATTATTAGCCATATTATACATATATGATCGATAGAACGACAATTACTATACTTATTACACTTACTATTATCAATCTAACTCATATTATTAGCCATATTATGCTTATATGATCGACAGAACGACAATTACTATACTTATTACTCTTTCTATTATCAATCTAACTCATATTATTAGCCATATTATGCATATATGATCGATAGAACGACAATTACTGTACTTATTACTCTTATCATTATCGATCTAACTCATATTATTAGCCATATTATGCTTATATTATCGATAGAACGACAATTACTGTACTTATTACTGTTATTATTATCAATTTAACTCATATTATTAGCCATATTATGCTTAAATGATCGATAGAACGACAATTACTATACTTATTACTATTATTATTATCTATCTTACTCATATTATTAGCCATATTATGCATATATGATCGATAGAACGACAATTACTGTACTTATTACTCTTATCATTATCGATCTAACTCATATTATTAGCCATATTATGCTTATATTATCGATAGAACGACAATTACTGTACTTATTACTGTTATTATTATCAATTTAACTCATATTATTAGCCATATTATGCTTAAATGATCGATAGAACGACAATTACTATACTTATTATTATTATTATTATCTATCTTACTCATATTATTAGCCATATTATGCATATATGATCGATAGAACGACAATTACTGTACTTATTACTCTTATCATTATCGATCTAACTCATATTATTAGCCATATTATGCTTATATTATCGATAGAACGACAATTACTGTACTTATTACTGTTATTATTATCAATTTAACTCATATTATTAGCTATATTATTTTAAATGATCGATAGAACTACAATTACTATACTTATTACTATTATTATTATCAATCTTACTCATATTATTAGCCATATTATGCATATATGATCGATAGAACGACAATTACTGTACTTATTACTCTTATCATTATCGATCTAACTCATATTATTAGCCATATGATACTTATATTATCGATAGAACGACAATTACTGTACTTATTACTGTTATTATTATCAATCTAACTCATATTATTAGCCATATTATGCATATATGATCGATAGAACGACAATTACTATACTTATTACACTTACTATTGTCAATCTAACTCATATTATTAGCCATATTATGCATATATGATCGATAGAACGACAATTACTGTACTTATTACTGTTATTATTATCAATCTAACTCATATTATTAGCCATATTATGCATATATGATCGATAGAACGACAATTACTATACTTATTACACTTACTATTATCAATCTAACTCATATTATTAGCCATATTATGCATATATGATCGATAGAACGACAATTACTGTACTTATTACTCTTATCATTATCGATCTAACTCATATTATTAGCCATATTATGCTTATATTATCGATAGAACGACAATTACTGTACTTATTACTGTTATTATTATCAATCTAACACATATTATTAGCCATATTATGCTTATATGATCGATAGAACGACAATTACTATACTCACTACTCTTATTATTATCAATCTAACTCATATTATTAGGCATATTATGCTTATATTATCGATAGAACGACAATTACTGTACTTATTACTGTTATTATTATCAATCTAACTCATATTATTAGCCATATTATGCTTATATGATCGACAGAACGACAATTACTGTACTTATTACTCTTATCATTATCGATCTAACTCATATTATTAGCCATATTATGCTTATATTATCGATAGAACGACAATTACTGTACTTATTACTGTTATTATTATCAATCTAACTCATATTATTAGCCATATTATGCATATATGATCGATAGAACGACAATTACTGTACTTATTACTCTTATCATTATCGATCTAACTCATATTATTAGCCATATTATGCTTATATTATCGATAGAACGACAATTACTGTACTTATTACTCTTATCATTATCGATCTAACTCATATTATTAGCCATATTATGCTTATATTATCGATAGAACGACAATTACTGTACTTATTACTGTTATTATTATCAATCTAACTCATATTATTAGCCATATTATGCATATATGATCGATAGAACGACAATTACTGTACTTATTACTCTTATCATTATCGATCTAACTCATATTATTAGCCATACTATGCTTATATTATCGATAGAACGACAATTACTGTACTTATTACTGTTATTATTATCAATCTAACTCATATTATTAACCATATTATGCTTATATGATCGATAGAACGACAATTACTATACTTATTACTCTTATTATTATCAATCTAACTCATATTACTAGCCATATTATGCTTAAATGATCGATAGAACGACAATTACTATACTTATTACTCTTATTATTATCAATCTAACTCATATTATTAGCCATATTATGCTTATATGATCGATAGAACGACAATTACTATACTTATTACTCTTATTATTATCAATCTATCTCATATTATTAGCCATATTATGCTTATATGATCGATAGAACGACAATTACTATACTCACTACTCTTATTATTATCAATCTAACTCATATTATTAGACATATTATGCTTATATTATCGATAGGACGACAATTACTGTACTTATTACTGTTATTATTATCAATCTGACTCATATTATTAGCCATATTATGCATATATGGTCGATAGAACGACAATTACTATACTTATTACACTTACTATTATCAATCTATCTCATATTATTAGCCATATTATGCTTATATGATCGACAGAACGACAATTACTATACTTATTACTGTTATTATTATCAATCTAACTCATATTATTAGCCATATTATGCTTATATGATCGATAGAACGACAATTACTATACTCACTACTCTTATTATTATCAATCTAACTCATATTATTAGACATATTATGCTTATATTACCGATAGAACGACAATTACTGTACTTATTACTGTTATTATTATCAATCTAACTCATATTATTAGCCATATTATGCATATATGATAGATAGAACGACAATTACTGTACTTATTACTCTTATCATTATCGATCTAACTCATATTATTAGCCATATTATGCTTATATTATCGATAGAACGACAATTACTGTACTTATTACTGTTATTATTATCAATTTAACTCATATTAGTAGCCATATTATGCTTAAATGATCGATAGAACGACAATTACTATACTTATTACTATTATTATTATCAATCTTACTCATATTATTAGCCATATTATGCATATATGATCGATAGAACGACAATTACTGTTCTTATTACTCTTATCATTATCGATCTAACTCATATTATTAGCCATATTATGCTTATATTATCGATAGAACGACAATTACTGTACTTATTACTGTTATTATTATCAATTTAACTCATATTATTAGCTATATTATACTTAAATGATCGATAGAACTACAATTACTATACTTATTACTATTATTATTATCATTCTTACTCATATTATTAGCCATATTATGCATATATGATCGATAGAACGACAATTACTGTACTTATTACTGTTATTATTATCAATCTAACTCATATTATTAGCCATATTATGCATATATGATCGATAGAACGACAATTACTGTACTTATTACTCTTATCATTATCGATCTAACTCATATTATTAGCCATATTATGCTTATATTATCGATAGAACGACAATTACTGTACTTATTACTGCTATTATTATCAATCTAACTCATATTATTAGCCATATTATGCATATATGATCGATAGAACGACAATTACTGTACTTATTACTCTTATCATTATCGATCTAACTCATATTATTAGCCATATTATGCTTATATTATCGATAGAACGACAATTACTGTACTTATTACTGTTATTATTATCAATCTAACTCATATTATTAGCCATATTATGCTTATATGATCGATAGAACGACAATTACTATACGCACTACTCTTATTATTATCAATCTAACTCATATTATTAGACATATTATGCATATATTATCGATAGAACGACAATTACTGTACTTATTACTGTTATTATTATCAATCTAACTCATATTATTAGCCATATTATGCATATATGATCGATAGAACGACAATTACTATACTTATTACACTTACTATTATCAATCTAACTCATATTATTAGCCATATTATGCTTATATGATCGATAGAACGACAATTACTATACTTATTACTCTTACTGTTATCAATCTAACTCATATTATTAGCCATATTATGCATATATGATCGATAGAACGACAATTACTGTACTTATTACTCTTATCATTATCGATCTAACTCATATTATTAGCCATATTATGCTTATATTATCGATAGAAGGACAATTACTGTACTTATTACTGTTATTATTATCAATCTAACTCATATTATTAGCCATATTATGCAGATACGATCGATAGAACTACAATTACTATACTTATTACTCTTATTATTATCAATCTAACTCATATTATTAGCCGTATTATGCTTAAATGATCGATAGAACGACAATTACTATACTTATTACTCTTATTATTATCAATCTAACTCATATTATTAGCCATATTATGCTTATATGATCGACAGAACGACAATTACTATACTTATTATTCTTATTTTTATCAACCTAACTGATATTATTACCCATATTATGCTTAAATAATCGATAGAACGACAATTACTATACTTATTACTCTTATTATTATGAATCTAACTCATATTATTAACCATATTATGCAGATATGATCGATAGAACGACAATTACTATACCTATTACTCTTATTATTATCAATCTAACTCATATTATTAGCCATATTATGCTTATATGATCGATAGAACGACAATTACTGTACTTATTACTCTTACCATTATCGATCTAACTCATATTATTAGCCATATTATGCTTATATGATCGATATAACGACAATTACTATACTTATTACTCTTATTATTATCAATCTAACTCATATTATTAGCCATATTATGCAGATATGATCGATAGAACGACAATTACTATACTTATTACACTCACTATTATCAATCTAACTCATATTATTAACAATATTATGCAGATATGATCGATAGCACGACACTTACTATACTTATTACTCTTATTATTATCAACCTAACTCATATTATTAGCCATATTATGCTTATATGATCGATAGAACGACAATTACTATGCTTATTATTCTTATTTTTATCAACCTAACTCATATTATTAGCCATATTATGCTTAAATGATCGATAGACCGACAATTACTATACTTATTACTATTATTATTATCAATCTTACTCATATTATTAGCCATATTATGCTTATATGATCGATAGAACGACAATTACTATACTTATTACTCTTATTATTATCAATCTAACTCATATTATTAACCATATTATGCTTATATGATCGATAGAACGACAATTACTATACTTATTACTCTTATTATTATCAATCTAACTCATATTATTAGACATATTATGCTTATATTATCGATAGAAAGA
Organism: Megachile rotundata; assembly: GCF_050947335.1. Classification (NCBI taxonomy): domain Eukaryota; kingdom Metazoa; phylum Arthropoda; class Insecta; order Hymenoptera; family Megachilidae; genus Megachile; species Megachile rotundata. The sequence continues at coordinate 37,014 of NW_027473661.1, forward strand.
CAATTACTGTACTTATTACTGTTATTATTATCAATCTTACTCATATTATTAGCCATATTATGCTTATATGATCGATAGAACGACAATTACTGTACTTATTACTCTTATTATTATCAATCTAACTCATATTATTAGCCATATTATGCTTATATGGTCGATAGAACGACAATTACTATACTCACTACTCTTATTATTATCAATCTAACTCATATTATTAGACATATTATGCTTATATTATCGATAGAAAGACAATTACTGTACTTATTACTGTTATTATTATCAATCTAACTCATATTATTAGCCATATTATGCATATATCATCCATAGAACGACAATTACTATACTTATTACACTTACTATTATCAATCTAACTCATATTATTAGCCATATTATGCTTATATGATCGATAGAACGACAATTACTATACTTATTACTATTATTATTATCAATCTTACTCATATTATTAGCCATATTATGCATATATGATCGATAGAACGACAATTACTGTACTTATTACTGTTATTATTATCAATCTAACTCATATTATTAGCCATATTATGCATATATGATCGATAGAACGACAATTACTATACTTATTACACTTACTATTATCAATCTAACTCATATTATTAGCCATATTATGCATATATGATCGATAGAACGACAATTACTGTACTTATTACTCTTATCATTATCGATCTAACTCATATTATTAGCCATATTATGCTTATATTATCGATAGAACGGCAATTACTGTACTTATTACTGTTATTATTATCAATCTAACTCATATTATTAGCCACATTATGCTTAAATGATCGATAGAACGACAATTACTATACTTATTACTCTTATTATTATGAATCTAACTCATATTATTAACCATATTATGCAGATATGATCGATAGAACTACAATTACTATACTCATTACTCTTATTATTATCAATCTAACTCATATTATTAGCCATATTATGCTTATATGATCGATAGAACGACAATTACTGTACTTATTACTCTTATCATTATCGATCTAACTCATATTATTAGCCATATTATGCTTATATGATCGATAGAACGACAATTACTATACTTATTACTCTTATTATTATCAATCTAACTCATATTATTTGCCATATTATGCAGATATGATCGATAGAACGACAATTACTATACTTATTACACTCACTATTATCAATCTAACTCATATTATTAACAATATTATGCAGATATGATCGATAGCACGTCATTTACTATACATATTACTCTTATTATTATCAACCTAACTCATATTATTAGCCATATTATGCTTATATGATCGATAGAACGACAATTACTATGCTTATTATTCTTATTTTTATCAACCTAACTCATATTATTAGCCATATTATGCTTAAATGATCGATAGACCGACAATTACTATTACTTTATTACTATTATTATTATCAATCTTACTCATATTATTAGCCATATTATGCTTATATGATCGATAGAACGACAATTACTATACTCACTACTCTTATTATTATCAATCTAACTCATATTATTAGACATATTATGCTTATATTATCGATAGAACGACAATTTCTGTACTTATTACTGTTATTATTATCAATCTAACTCATATTATTAGCCATATTATACATATATGATCGATAGAACGACAATTACTATACTTATTACACTTACTATTATCAATCTAACTCATATTATTAGCCATATTATGCTTATATGATCGACAGAACGACAATTACTATACTTATTACTCTTTCTATTATCAATCTAACTCATATTATTAGCCATATTATGCATATATGATCGATAGAACGACAATTACTGTACTTATTACTCTTATCATTATCGATCTAACTCATATTATTAGCCATATTATGCGTATATTATCGATAGAACGACAATTACTGTACTTATTACTGTTATTATTATCAATTTAACTCATATTATTAGCCATATTATGCTTAAATGATCGATAGAACGACAATTACTATACTTATTACTATTATTATTATCTATCTTACTCATATTATTAGCCAGTTTATGCATATATGATCGATAGAACGACAATTACTGTACTTATTACTCTTATCATTATCGATCTAACTCATATTATTAGCCATATTATGCTTATATTATCGATAGAACGACAATTACTGTACTTATTACTGTTATTATTATCAATTTAACTCATATTATTAGCTATATTATTCTTAAATGATCGATAGAACTACAATTACTATACTTATTACTATTATTATTATCAATCTTACTCATATTATTAGCCATATTATGCATATATGATCGATAGAACGACAATTACTGTACTTATTACTCTTATCATTATCGATCTAACTCATATTATTAGCCATATTATACTTATATTATCGATAGAACGACAATTACTGTACTTATTACTGTTATTATTATCAATCTAACTCATATTATTAGCCATATTATGCATATATGATCGATAGAACGACAATTACTATACTTATTACACTTACTATTATCAATCTAACTCATATTATTAGCCATATTATGCTTATATTATCGATAGAACGACAATTACTGTACTTATTACTCTTATCATTATCGATCTAACTCATATTATTGGCCATATTATGCTTAAATGATCGATAGAACGACAATTACTATACTTATTACTCTTATTATTATGAATCTAACTCATATTATTAAGCATATTATGCAGATACGATCGATAGAACTACAATTACTATACTTATTACTCTTATTATTATCATTCTAACTCATATTATTAGCCGTATTATGCTTAAATGATCGATAGAACGACAATTACTATACTTATTACTCTTATTATTATCAATCTAACTCATATTATTAGCCATATTATGCTTATATGATCGACAGAACGACAATTACTATACTTATTATTCTTATTTTTATCAACCTAACTCATATTATTACCCATATTATGCTTAAATGATCGATAGAACGACAATTACTATACTTATTACTCTTATTATTATGAATCTAACTCATATTATTAACCATATTATGCAGATATGATCGATAGAACTACAATTACTATACTCATTACTCTTATTATTATCAATCTAACTCATATTATTAGCCATATTATGCTTATATGATCGATAGAACGACAATTACTGTACTGTTTACTCTTATCATTATCGATCTAACTCATATTATTAGCCATATTATGCTTATATGATCGATAGAACGACAATTACTATACTTATTACTCTTATTATTATCAATCTAACTCATATTATTAGCCATATTATGCAGATATGATCGATAGAACGACAATTACTATACTTATTACACTCACTATTATCAATCTAACTCATATTATTAACAATATTATGCAGATATGATCGATAGCACGCCATTTACTATACTTATTACTCTTATTATTATCAACCTAACTCATATTATTTGCCATATTATGCTTATATGATCGATAGAACGACAATTACTATGCTTATTATTCTTATTTTTATCAACCTAACTCATATTATTAGCCATATTATGCTTAAATGATCGATAGACCGACAATTACTATACTTATTACTATTATTATTATCAATCTTACTCATATTATTAGCCATATTATGCTTATATGATCGATAGAACGACAATTACTATACATATTACTATTATTATTATCAATCTTACTCATATTATTAGCCATATTATGCATATATGATCGATAGAACGACAATTACTGTACTTATTACTCTTATCATTATCGATCTAACTCATATCATTAGCCATATTATACATATATTATCGATAGAACGACAATTACTGTACTTATTACTGTTATTATTATCAATCTAACTCATATTATTAGCCATATTATGCATATATGATCGATAGAACGACAATTACTATACTTATTACACTTACTATTATCAATCTAACTCATATTATTAGCCATATTATGCTTATATGATCGATAGAACGACAATTACTGTACTCACTACTCTTATTATTATCAATCTAACTCATATTATTAGAGATATTATGCTTATACTATCGATAGAACGACAATTACTGTACTTATTACTGTTATTATTATCAATCTAACTCATATTATTAGCCATATTATGCTTATATGATCGACAGAACGACAATTACTATACTTATTACTCTTTCTATTATCAATCTAACTCATATTATTAGCCATATTATGCATATATGATCGATAGAACGACAATTACTGTACTTATTACTCTTATCATTATCGATCTAACTCATATTATTAGCCATATTATGCTTATATTATCGATAGAACGACAATTACTGTACTTATTACTGTTATTATTATCAATTTAACTCATATTATTAGCCATATTATGCTTAAATGATCGATAGAACGACAATTACTATACTTATTACTATTATTATTATCTATCTTACTCATATTATTAGCCATATTATGCATATATGATCGATAGAACGACAATTACTGTACTTATTACTCTTATCATTATCGATCTAACTCATATTATTAGCCATATTATGCTTATATTATCGATAGAACGACAATTACTGTACTTATTACTGTTATTATTATCAATTTAACTCATATTATTAGCCATATTATGCTTAAATGATCGATAGAACGACAATTACTATACTTATTATTATTATTACTATCTATCTTACTCATATTATTAGCCATATTATGCATATATGATCGATAGAACGACAATTACTGTACTTATTACTCTTATCATTATCGATCTAACTCATATTATTAGCCATATTATGCTTATATTATCGATAGAACGACAATTACTGTACTTATTACTGTTATTATTATCAATTTAACTCATATTATTAGCTATATTATTTTAAATGATCGATAGAACTACAATTACTATACTTATTACTATTATTATTATCAATCTTACTCATATTATTAGCCATATTATGCATATATGATCGATAGAACGACAATTACTGTACTTATTACTCTTATCATTATCGATCTAACTCATATTATTAGCCATATGATACTTATATTATCGATAGAACGACAATTACTGTACTTATTACTGTTATTATTATCAATCTAACTCATATTATTAGCCATATTATGCATATATGATCGATAGAACGACAATTACTATACTTATTACACTTACTATTGTCAATCTAACTCATATTATTAGCCATATTATGCATATATGATCGATAGAACGACAATTACTGTACTTATTACTGTTATTATTATCAATCTAACTCATATTATTAGCCATATTATGCATATATGATCGATAGAACGACAATTACTATACTTATTACACTTACTATTATCAATCTAACTCATATTATTAGCCATATTATGCATATATGATCGATAGAACGACAATTACTGTACTTATTACTCTTATCATTATCGATCTAACTCATATTATTAGCCATATTATGCTTATATTATCGATAGAACGACAATTACTGTACTTATTACTGTTATTATTATCAATCTAACTCATATTATTAGCCATATTATGCTTATATGATCGATAGAACGACAATTACTATACTCACTACTCTTATTATTATCAATCTAACTCATATTATTTGGCATATTATGCTTATATTATCGATAGAACGACAATTACTGTACTTATTACTGTTATTATTATCAATCTAACTCATATTATTAGCCATATTATGCTTATATGATCGACAGAACGACAATTACTGTACTTATTACTCTTATCATTATCGATCTAACTCATATTATTAGCCATATTATGCTTATATTATCGATAGAACGACAATTACTGTACTTATTACTGTTATTATTATCAATCTAACTCATATTATTAGCCATATTATGCATATATGATCGATAGAACGACAATTACTGTACTTATTACTCTTATCATTATCGATCTAACTCATATTATTAGCCATATTATGCTTATATTATCGACGATAGAACGACAATTACTGTACTTATTACTCTTATCATTATCGATCTAACTCATATTATTAGCCATATTATGCTTATATTATCGATAGAACGACAATTACTGTACTTATTACTGTTATTATTATCAATCTAACTCATATTATTAGCCATATTATGCATATATGATCGATAGAACGACAATTACTGTACTTATTACTCTTATCATTATCGATCTAACTCATATTATTAGCCATATTATGCTTATATTATCGATAGAACGACAATTACTGTACTTATTACTGTTATTATTATCAATCTAACTCATATTATTAGCCATATTATGCTTATATGATCGATAGAACGACAATTACTATACTCACTACTCTTATTATTATCAATCTAACTCATATTATTAGACATATTATGCTTATATTATCGATAGAACGACAATTACTGTACTTATTACTGTTATTATTATCAATCTAACTCATATTATTAGCCATATTATGCTTATATGATCGACAGAACGACAATTACTGTACTTATTACTGTTATTATTATCAATCTTACTCATATTATTAGCCATATTATGCATATATGATCGATAGAACGACAATTACTGTACTTATTACTCTTATCATTATCGATCTAACTCATATTATTAGCCATATGATACTTATATTATCGATAGAACGACAATTACTGTACTTATTACTGTTATTATTATCAATCTAACTCATATTATTAGCCATATTATGCATATATGATCGATAGAACGACAATTACTATACTTATTACACTTACTATTATCAATCTAACTCATATTATTAGCCATATTATGCATATATGATCGATAGAACGACAATTACTGTACTTATTACTCTTATCATTATCGATCTAACTCATATTATTAGCCATATTATGCTTATATTATCGATAGAACGACAATTACTGTACTTATTACTGTTATTATTATCAATCTAACTCATATTATTAGCCATATTATGCTTATATGATCGATAGAACGACAATTACTATACTCACTACTCTTATTATTATCAATCTAACTCATATTATTAGGCATATTATGCTTATATTATCGATAGAACGACAATTACTGTACTTATTACTGTTATTATTATCAATCTAACTCATATTATTAGCCATATTATGCTTATATGATCGACAGAACGACAATTACTGTACTTATTACTCTTATCATTATCGATCTAACTCATATTATTAGCCATATTATGCTTATATTATCGATAGAACGACAATTACTGTACTTATTACTGTTATTATTATCAATCTAACTCATATTATTAGCCATATTATGCATATATGATCGATAGAACGACAATTACTGTACTTATCACTCTTATCATTATCGATCTAACTCATATTATTAGCCATATTATGCTTATATTATCGATAGAACGACAATTACTGTACTTATTACTGTTATTATTATCAATCTAACTCATATTATTAGCCATATTATGCTTATATGATCGATAGAACGACAATTACTATACTCACTACTCTTATTATTATCAATCTAACTCATATTATTAGGCATATTATGCTTATATTATCGATAGAACGACAATTACTGTACTTATTACTGTTATTATTATCAATCTAACTCATATTATTAGCCATATTATGCTTATATGATCGACAGAACGACAATTACTGTACTTATTACTCTTATCATTATCGATCTAACTCATATTATTAGCCATATTATGCTTATATTATCGATAGAACGACAATTACTGTACTTATTACTGTTATTATTATCAATCTAACTCATATTATTAGCCATATTATGCATATATGATCGATAGAACGACAATTACTGTACTTATTACTCTTATCATTATCGATCTAACTCATATTATTAGCCATATTATGCTTATATTATCGATAGAACGACAATTACTGTACTTATTACTCTTATCATTATCGATCTAACTCATATTATTAGCCATATTATGCTTATATTATCGATAGAACGACAATTACTGTACTTATTACTGTTATTATTATCAATCTAACTCATATTATTAGCCATATTATGCATATATGATCGATAGAACGACAATTACTGTACTTAATTACTCTTATCAATTATCGATCTAACTCATATTATTAGCCATATTATGCTTATATTATCGATAGAACGACAATTACTGTACTTATTACTGTTATTATTATCAACCTAACTCATATTATTAGCCATATTATGCTTAAATGATCGATAGACCGACAATTACTATACTTATTACTTTTATTATTATCAATCTTACTCATATTATTAGCCATATTATGCTTATATGATCGATAGAACGACAATTACTATACTTATTACTCTTATTATTATCAATCTAACTCATATTATTAACCATATTATGCTTATATTATCGATAGAACGACAATTACTGTACTTATTACTCTTATCATTATCGATCTAACTCATATTATTAGCCATATTATGCTTATATTATCGATAGAACGACAATTACTGTACTTATTACTGTTATTATTATCAATCTAACTCATATTATTAGCCATATTATGCTTATATGATCGATAGAACGACAATTACTATACTCACTACTCTTATTATTATCAATCTAACTCATATTATTAGACATATTATGCTTATATTATCGATAGAACGACAATTTCTGTACTTATTACTGTTATTATTATCAATCTAACTCATATTATTAGCCATATTATGCATATATGATCGATAGAACGACAATTACTGTACTTATTACTCTTATCATTATCGATCTAACTCATATTATTAGCCATATTATGCTTATATTATCGAAAGAACGACAATTACTGTACTTATTACTGTTATTATTATCAATTTAACTCATATTATTAGCTATATTATACTTTAATGATCGATAGAACTACAATTACTATACTTATTACTATTATTATTATCAATCTTACTCATATTATTAGCCATATTATGCATATATGATCGATAGAACGACAATTACTGTACTTATTACTCTTGTCATTATCGATCTAACTCATATTATTAGCCATATTATACTTATATAATCGATAGAACGACAATTACTGTACTTATTACTGTTATTATTATCAATCTAACTCATATTATTAGCCATATTATGCATATATGATCGATAGAACGACAATTACTATACTTATTACACTTACTATTATCAATCTAACTCATATTATTAGCCATATTATGCATATATGATCGATAGAACGACAATTACTGTACTTGTTACTCTTATCATTATCGATCTAACTCATATTATTAGCCATATTATGCTTATATTATCGATAGAACGACAATTACTGTACTTATTACTGTTATTATTATCAATCTAACTCATATTATTAGCCATATTATGCTTATATGATCGATAGAACGACAACTACTATACTCACTACTCTTATTATTATCAATCTAACTCATATTATTAGACATATTATGCTTATATTATCGATAGAACGACAATTACTATACTCACTACTCTTATTATTATCAATCTAACTCATATTATTAGGCATATTATGCTTATATTATCGATAGAACGACAATTACTGTACTTATTACTGTTATTATTATCAATCTAACTCATATTATTAGCCATATTATGCTTATATGATCGACAGAACGACAATTACTATACTTATTACTCTTTCTTTAACAATCCAACTCATATTATTAGCCATATTATGCATATATGATCGATAGAACGACAATTACTGTACTTATTACTCTTATCATTATCGATCTAACTCATATTATTAGCCATATTATGCTTATATTATCGATAGAACGACAATTACTGTACTTATTACTGTTATTATTATCAATTTAACTCACATTATTAGCCATATTATGCTTAAATGATCGATAGAACGACAATTACTATACTTATTACTATTATTATTATCAAT
>NW_027473661.1:47030-76938 GCF_050947335.1 Megachile rotundata
TATCGATCATTTAAGCATAATATGGCTAATAATATGAGTTAGGTTGATAATAATAAGAGTAATAAGTATAGTAATTGTAGTTCTATCGATCGTATCTGCATAATATGCTTAATAATATGAGTTAGATTCATAATAATAAGAGTAATAAGTATAGTAATTGTCGTTCTATCGATCATTTAAGCATAATATGGCTAATAATATGAGTTAGGTTGATAATAGTAAGAGTAGTGAGTATAGTAATTGTCGTTCTATCGATCATATAAGCATAATATGGCTAATAATATGAGTTAGATTGATAATAGTAAGTGTAATAAGTATAGTAATTGTCGTTCTATCGATCATATATGCATAATATGACTAATAATATGAGTTAGATTGATAATAACAACAGTAATAAGTACATTAATTGTCGTTCTATCGATAATATAAGCATAATATGGCTAATAATATGAGTTAGGTTGATAATAATAAGAGTAATAAGTACAGTAATTGTCGTCCTATCGATCATATATGCATAATATGGCTAATAATATGAGTAAGATTGATAATAATAATAGTAATAAGTATAGTAATTGTCGTTCTATCGATCATTTAAGCATAATATGGTTAATAATATGAGTTAGATTGATAATAATAAGAGTAATAGGTATAGTAATTGTCGTTCTATCGATCATATAAGCATAATATGGCTGGTAATATGAGTTAGATTGATAATAATAATAGTAATAAGTATAGTAATTGTCGTTCTGTCGATCATATAAGCATAATATGGCTAATAATATGAGTTAGCTTGATAATAATAAGAGTAATAAGTATAGTAATTGTAGTTCTATCGATCGTATCTGCATAGTATGCTTAATAATATGAGTTAGATTCATAATAATGAGAGTAATAAGTATAGTAATTGTCGTTCTATCGATCATCTAAGCATAATATGGCTAATAATATGAGTTAGGTTGATAATAGTAAGAGTAGTGAGTATAGAAATTGTCGTTCTATCGATCATATAAGCATAATATGGCTAATAATATGAGTTAGATTGATAATAGTAATTGTAATAAGTATAGTAATTGTCGTTCTATCGATCATATATGCATAATATGGCTAATAATATGAGTTAGATTGATAATAATACGAGTAATAAGTATAGTAATTGTCGTTCTATCGATCATTTAAGCATAATATGGCTAGTAATATGAGTTAGATTGATAATAATAAGAGTAATAAGTATAGTAATTGTCGTTCTATCGATCATATAAGCATAATATGGTTAATAATATGAGTTTGATAATAATAAGAGTAATAAGTATAGTAATTGTCGTTCTATCGATCATATAAGCATAATATGGCTAATAATATGAGTAAGATTGATAATAATAATAGTAATAAGTATAGTAATTGTCGTTCTATCGATCATTTAAGCATAATATGGCTAATAATATGAGTTAGATTGATAATAATAAGAGTAATGAGTATAGTAATTGTAGTTCTATCGATCGTATCTGCATAATATGGTTAATAATATGAGTTAGATTCATAACAATAAGAGTAATAAGTATAGTAATTGTCGGTCTATCGATCATTTAAGCATAATATGGCTAATAATATGAGTTAGGTTGATAAAAATAAGAATAATAAGCATAGGAATTGTCGTTCTATCGATCATATAAGCATAATATGGCTAATAATATGAGTTAGGTTGATAATAATAAGAGTAATAAGTATAGTAATTGTCGTTCTATCGATCATATCTGCATAATATGGCTAATAATATGAGTTAGATTGATAATAATAAGAGTAATAAGTATAGTAATTGTCGTTCTATCGATCATATAAGCATAATATGGCTAATAATATGAGTAAGATTGATAATAATAATAGTAATAAGTATAGTAATTGTCGGGCTATCGATCATTTAAGCATAATATGGCTAATAATATGAGTTAGGTTGATAAAAATAAGAATAATAAGCATAGTAATTGTCGTTCTATCGATCATATAAGCATAATATGGCTAATAATATGAGTTAGATTGATAATAATAAGAGTAATAAGTATAGTAATTGTAGTTCTATCGATCGTATCTGCATAATATGCTTAATAATATGAGTTAGATTCATAATAATAAGAGTAATAAGTATAGTAATTGTCGTTCTATCGATCATTTAAGCATAATATGGCTAATAATATGAGTTAGGTTGATAATAGTAAGAGTAGTGAGTATAGTAATTGTCGTTCTATCGATCATATAAGCATAATATGGATAATAATATGAGTTAGATTGATAATAGTAAGTGTAATAAGTATAGTAATTGTCGTTCTATCGATCATATATGCATAATATGACTAATAATATAAGTTAGATTGATAATAACAACAGTAATAAGTACATTAATTGTCGTTCTATCGATAATATAAGCATAATATGGCTAATAATATGAGTTAGGTTGATAATAATAAGAGTAATAAGTACAGTAATTGTCGTCCTATCGATCATATATGCATAATATGGCTAATAATATGAGTAAGATTGATAATAATAATAGTAATAAGTATAGTAATTGTCGTTCTATCGATCATTTAAGCATAATATGGCTAATAATATGAGTTAGGTTGATAATAATAAGAGTAATAAGTATAGTAATTGTAGTTCTATCGATCGTATCTGCATAATATGCTTAATAATATGAGTTAGATTCATAATAATAAGAGTAATAAGTATAGTAATTGTCGTTCTATCGATCATTTAAGCATAATATGGCTAATAATATGAGTTAGGTTGATAATAGTAAGAGTAGTGAGTATAGTAATTGTCGTTCTATCGATCATATAAGCATAATATGGCTAATAATATGAGTTAGATTGATAATAGTAAGTGTAATAAGTATAGTAATTGTCGTTCTATCGATCATATATGCATAATATGACTAATAATATGAGTTAGATTGATAATAACAACAGTAATAAGTACATTAATTGTCGTTCTATCGATAATATAAGCATAATATGGCTAATAATATGAGTTAGGTTGATAATAATAAGAGTAATAAGTACAGTAATTGTCGTCCTATCGATCATATATGCATAATATGGCTAATAATATGAGTAAGATTGATAATAATAATAGTAATAAGTATAGTAATTGTCGTTCTATCGATCATTTAAGCATAATATGGCTAATAATATGAGTTAGGTTGATAATAATAAGAGTAATAAGTATAGTAATTGTAGTTCTATCGATCGTATCTGCATAATATGCTTAATAATATGAGTTAGATTCATAATAATAAGAGTAATAAGTATAGTAATTGTCGTTCTATCGATCATATCTGCATAATATGGCTAATAATATGAGTTAGATTGATAATAATAAGAGTAATAAGTATAGTAATTGTCGTTCTATCGATCATATAAGCATAATATGGCTAATAATATGAGTAAGATTGATAATAATAATAGTAATAAGTATAGTAATTGTCGGGCTATCGATCATTTAAGCATAATATGGCTAATAATATGAGTTAGGTTGATAAAAATAAGAATAATAAGCATAGTAATTGTCGTTCTATCGATCATATAAGCATAATATGGCTAATAATATGAGTTAGATTGATAATAATAAGAGTAATAAGTATAGTAATTGTAGTTCTATCGATCGTATCTGCATAATATGCTTAATAATATGAGTTAGATTCATAATAATAAGAGTAATAAGTATAGTAATTGTCGTTCTATCGATCATTTAAGCATAATATGGCTAATAATATGAGTTAGGTTGATAATAGTAAGAGTAGTGAGTATAGTAATTGTCGTTCTATCGATCATATAAGCATAATATGGATAATAATATGAGTTAGATTGATAATAGTAAGTGTAATAAGTATAGTAATTGTCGTTCTATCGATCATATATGCATAATATGACTAATAATATAAGTTAGATTGATAATAACAACAGTAATAAGTACATTAATTGTCGTTCTATCGATAATATAAGCATAATATGGCTAATAATATGAGTTAGGTTGATAATAATAAGAGTAATAAGTACAGTAATTGTCGTCCTATCGATCATATATGCATAATATGGCTAATAATATGAGTAAGATTGATAATAATAATAGTAATAAGTATAGTAATTGTCGTTCTATCGATCATTTAAGCATAATATGGCTAATAATATGAGTTAGGTTGATAATAATAAGAGTAATAAGTATAGTAATTGTAGTTCTATCGATCGTATCTGCATAATATGCTTAATAATATGAGTTAGATTCATAATAATAAGAGTAATAAGTATAGTAATTGTCGTTCTATCGATCATTTAAGCATAATATGGCTAATAATATGAGTTAGGTTGATAATAGTGAGAGTAGTGAGTATAGTAATTGTCGTTCTATCGATCATATAAGCATAATATGGCTAATAATATGAGTAAGATTGATAATAATAATAGTAATAAGTATAGTAATTGTCGGGCTATCGATCATTTAAGCATAATATGGCTAATAATATGAGTTAGGTTGATAAAAATAAGAATAATAAGCATAGTAATTGTCGTTCTATCGATCATATAAGCATAATATGGCTAATAATATGAGTTAGATTGATAATAATAAGAGTAATAAGTATAGTAATTGTAGTTCTATCGATCGTATCTGCATAATATGCTTAATAATATGAGTTAGATTCATAATAATAAGAGTAATAAGTATAGTAATTGTCGTTCTATCGATCATTTAAGCATAATATGGCTAATAATATGAGTTAGGTTGATAATAGTAAGAGTAGTGAGTATAGTAATTGTCGTTCTATCGATCATATAAGCATAATATGGATAATAATATGAGTTAGATTGATAATAGTAAGTGTAATAAGTATAGTAATTGTCGTTCTATCGATCATATATGCATAATATGACTAATAATATAAGTTAGATTGATAATAACAACAGTAATAAGTACATTAATTGTCGTTCTATCGATAATATAAGCATAATATGGCTAATAATATGAGTTAGGTTGATAATAATAAGAGTAATAAGTACAGTAATTGTCGTCCTATCGATCATATATGCATAATATGGCTAATAATATGAGTAAGATTGATAATAATAATAGTAATAAGTATAGTAATTGTCGTTCTATCGATCATTTAAGCATAATATGGCTAATAATATGAGTTAGGTTGATAATAATAAGAGTAATAAGTATAGTAATTGTAGTTCTATCGATCGTATCTGCATAATATGCTTAATAATATGAGTTAGATTCATAATAATAAGAGTAATAAGTATAGTAATTGTCGTTCTATCGATCATTTAAGCATAATATGGCTAATAATATGAGTTAGGTTGATAATAGTGAGAGTAGTGAGTATAGTAATTGTCGTTCTATCGATCATATAAGCATAATATGGCTAATAATATGAGTTAGATTGATAATAGTAAGTGTAATAAGTATAGTAATTGTCGTTCTATCGATCATATATGCATAATATGACTAATAATATGAGTTAGATTGATAATAACAACAGTAATAAGTACATTAATTGTCGTTCTATCGATAATATAAGCATAATATGGCTAATAATATGAGTTAGGTTGATAATAATAAGAGTAATAAGTACAGTAATTGTCGTCCTATCGATCATATATGCATAATATGGCTAATAATATGAGTAAGATTGATAATAATAATAGTAATAAGTATAGTAATTGTCGTTCTATCGATCATTTAAGCATAATATGGCTAATAATATGAGTTAGGTTGATAATAGTAAGAGTAGTGAGTATAGTAATTGTCGTTCTATCGATCATATAAGCATAATATGGCTAATAATATGAGTTAGATTGATAATAGTAATAGTAATAAGTATAGTAATTGTCGTTCTATCGATCATTTAAGCATAATATGGCTAATAATATGAGTTAAATTGATAATAATAACAGTAATAAGTACAGTAATTGTCGTTCTATCGATAATATAAGCATAATATGGCTAATAATATGAGTTAGATCGATAATAATAAGAGTAGTGAGTATAGTAATTGTCGTTCTATCGATCATATAAGCATAATATGGCTAATAATATGAGTTAGGTTGATAATAGTAAGAGTAGTGAGTATAGTAATTGTCGTTCTATCGATCATATAAGCATAATATGGATAATAATATGAGTTAGATTGATAATAGTAAGTGTAATAAGTATAGTAATTGTCGTTCTATCGATCATATATGCATAATATGACTAATAATATAAGTTAGATTGATAATAACAACAGTAATAAGTACATTAATTGTCGTTCTATCGATAATATAAGCATAATATGGCTAATAATATGAGTTAGGTTGATAATAATAAGAGTAATAAGTACAGTAATTGTCGTCCTATCGATCATATATGCATAATATGGCTAATAATATGAGTAAGATTGATAATAATAATAGTAATAAGTATAGTAATTGTCGTTCTATCGATCATTTAAGCATAATATGGCTAATAATATGAGTTAGGTTGATAATAATAAGAGTAATAAGTATAGTAATTGTAGTTCTATCGATCGTATCTGCATAATATGCTTAATAATATGAGTTAGATTCATAATAATAAGAGTAATAAGTATAGTAATTGTCGTTCTATCGATCATTTAAGCATAATATGGCTAATAATATGAGTTAGGTTGATAATAGTAAGAGTAGTGAGTATAGTAATTGTCGTTCTATCGATCATATAAGCATAATATGGCTAATAATATGAGTTAGATTGATAATAGTAAGTGTAATAAGTATAGTAATTGTCGTTCTATCGATCATATATGCATAATATGACTAATAATATGAGTTAGATTGATAACAACAACAGTAATAAGTACATTAATTGTCGTTCTATCGATAATATAAGCATAATATGGCTAATAATATGAGTTAGGTTGATAATAATAAGAGTAATAAGTACAGTAATTGTCGTCCTATCGATCATATATGCATAATATGGCTAATAATATGAGTAAGATTGATAATAATAATAGTAATAAGTATAGTAATTGTCGTTCTATCGATCATTTAAGCATAATATGGCTAATAATATGAGATAGATTGATAATAATAAGAGTAATAAGTATAGTAATTGTTGTTCTATCGATCATTTAAGCATCATATGGCTGGTAATATGAGTTAGATTGATAATAATAAGAGTAATAAGTATAGTAATTGTCGTTCTATCGATCATATAAGCATAATATGGCTAATAATATGAGTTAGATTGATAATAATAAGAGTAATAAGTATAGTAATTGTCGTTCTATCGATCAAATTCGCATAATATGGTTAATAATATGAGTTAGATTGATAATAATAAGAGTAATAAGTATAGTAATTGTCGTTCTATCGATCATATAAGCATAATACGGCTAATAATATGAGTAAGATTGATAATAATAATAGTAATAAGTATAGTAATTGTCGTTCTATCGATCATATAAGCATAATACGGCTAAAAATATGAGTTAGATTGATAATAATACGAGTAATGAGTATAGTAATTGTCGTTCTATCGATCATTTAAGCATAATATGGCTAATAATATGAGTTAGATTGATAATAATAAGAGTAATGAGTATAGTAATTGTAGTTCTATCGATCGTATCTGCATAATATTGTTAATAATATGAGTTAGATTGATAATAGTGAGTGTAATAAGTATAGTAATTGTCGTTCTATCGATCATATCTGCATAATATGGCTAATAATATGAGTTAGATTGATAATAATAAGAGTAATAAGTATAGTAATTGTCGTTCTATCGATCATATAAGCATAATATGGCTAATAATATGAGTTAGATCGATAATGATAAGAGTAATAAGTACAGTAATTGTCGTTCTATCGATCATATAAGCATAATATGGCTAATAATATGAGTTAGATTGATAATAATAAGAGTAATAAGTATAGTAATTGTCGTTCTATCGATCATTTAAGCATAATATGGCTAGTAATATGAGTTAGATTGATAATAATAAGAGTAATAAGTATAGTAATTGTCGTTCTATCGATCATATAAGCATAATATGGTTAATAATATGAGTTTGATAATAATAAGAGTAATAAGTATAGTAATTGTCGTTCTATCGATCATATAAGCATAATATGGCTAATAATATGAGTAAGATTGATAATAATAATAGTAATAAGCATAGTAATTGTCGTTCTATCGATCATTTAAGCATAATATGGCTAATAATATGAGTTAGATTGATAATAATAAGAGTAATGAGTATAGTAATTGTAGTTCTATCGATCGTATCTGCATAATATGGTTAATAATATGAGTTAGATTCATAACAATAAGAGTAATAAGTATAGTAATTGTCGGTCTATCGATCATTTAAGCATAATATGGCTAATAATATGAGTTAGGTTGATAAAAATAAGAATAATAAGCATAGGAATTGTCGTTCTATCGATCATATAAGCATAATATGGCTAATAATATGAGTTAGGTTGATAATAATAAGAGTAATAAGTATAGTAAATGTCGTGCTATCGATCATATCTGCATAATATTGTTAATAATATGAGTTAGATTGATAATAGTGAGTGTAATAAGTATAGTAATTGTAGTTCTATCGATCGTATCTGCATAATATGCTTAATAATATGAGTTAGATTCATAATAATAAGAGTAATAAGTATAGTAATTGTCGTTCTATCGATCATTTAAGCATAATATGGCTAATAATATGAGTTAGATTGATAATAGTAAGTGTAATAAGTATAGTAATTGTCGTTCTATCGATCATATAAGCATAATACGGCTAATAATATGAGTAAGATTGATAATAATAATAGTAATAAGTATAGTAATTGTCGTTCTATCGATCATATAAGCATAATACGGCTAAAAATATGAGTTAGATTGATAATAATACGAGTAATGAGTATAGTAATTGTCGTTCTATCGATCATTTAAGCATAATATGGCTAATAATATGAGTTAGATTGATAATAATAAGAGTAATGAGTATAGTAATAGTAGTTCTATCGATCGTATCTGCATAATATTGTTAATAATATGAGTTAGATTGATAATAGTGAGTGTAATAAGTATAGTAATTGTCGTTCTATCGATCATATCTGCATAATATGGCTAATAATATGAGTTAGATTGATAATAATAAGAGTAATAAGTATAGTAATTGTCGTTCTATCGATCATATAAGCATAATATGGCTAATAATATGAGTTAGATCGATAATGATAAGAGTAATAAGTACAGTAATTGTCGTTCTATCGATAATATAAGCATAATATGTCTAATAATATGAGTTAGATTGACAATAATAAGAGTAGTGAGTATAGTAATTGTCGTTCTATCGATCATATAAGCATAATATGGCTAATAATATGAGTTAGATTGATAATAATAACAGTAATAAGTACAGTAATTGTCGTTCTATCGATAATATAAGCATAATATGGCTAATAATATGAGTTAGATCGATAATGATAAGAGTAATAAGTACAGTAATTGTCGTTCTATCGATCATATACGCATAATATGGCTAATAATATGAGTTAGGTTGATAATAGTAAGAGTAGTGAGTATAGTAATTGTCGTTCTATCGATCATATAAGCATAATATGGCTAATAATATGAGTTAGATTGATAATAGTAATAGTAATAAGTATAGTAATTGTCGTTCTATCGATCATTTAAGCATAATATGGCTAATAATATGAGTTAAATTGATAATAATAACAGTAATAAGTACAGTAATTGTCGTTCTATCGATAATATAAGCATAATATGGCTAATAATATGAGTTAGATCGATAATAATAAGAGTAGTGAGTATAGTAATTGTCGTTCTATCGATCATATAAGCATAATATGGCTAATAATATGAGATAGATTGATAATAATAAGAGTAATAAGTATAGTAATTGTTGTTCTATCGATCATTTAAGCATCATATGGCTGGTAATATGAGTTAGATTGATAATAATAAGAGTAATAAGTATAGTAATTGTCGTTCTATCGATCATATAAGCATAATATGGCTAATAATATGAGTTAGATTGATAATAATAAGAGTAATAAGTATAGTAATTGTCGTTCTATCGATCAAATTCGCATAATATGGTTAATAATATGAGTTAGATTGATAATAATAAGAGTAATAAGTATAGTAATTGTCGTTCTATCGATCATATAAGCATAATACGGCTAATAATATGAGTAAGATTGATAATAATAATAGTAATAAGTATAGTAATTGTCGTTCTATCGATCATATAAGCATAATACGGCTAAAAATATGAGTTAGATTGATAATAATACGAGTAATGAGTATAGTAATTGTCGTTCTATCGATCATTTAAGCATAATATGGCTAATAATATGAGTTAGATTGATAATAATAAGAGTAATGAGTATAGTAATTGTAGTTCTATCGATCGTATCTGCATAATATTGTTAATAATATGAGTTAGATTGATAATAGTGAGTGTAATAAGTATAGTAATTGTCGTTCTATCGATCATATCTGCATAATATGGCTAATAATATGAGTTAGATTGATAATAATAAGAGTAATAAGTATAGTAATTGTCGTTCTATCGATCATATAAGCATAATATGGCTAATAATATGAGTTAGATCGATAATGATAAGAGTAATAAGTACAGTAATTGTCGTTCTATCGATCATATAAGCATAATATGGTTAATAATATGAGTTTGATAATAATAAGAGTAATAAGTATAGTAATTGTCGTTCTATCGATCATATAAGCATAATATGGCTAATAATATGAGTAAGATTGATAATAATAATAGTAATAAGCATAGTAATTGTCGTTCTATCGATCATTTAAGCATAATATGGCTAATAATATGAGTTAGATTGATAATAATAAGAGTAATGAGTATAGTAATTGTAGTTCTATCGATCGTATCTGCATAATATGGTTAATA
This sequence comes from Megachile rotundata, assembly GCF_050947335.1. Classification (NCBI taxonomy): domain Eukaryota; kingdom Metazoa; phylum Arthropoda; class Insecta; order Hymenoptera; family Megachilidae; genus Megachile; species Megachile rotundata. Next base: position 58,006 of record NW_027473661.1, read on the forward strand.
ATATGAGTTAGATTCATAACAATAAGAGTAATAAGTATAGTAATTGTCGGTCTATCGATCATTTAAGCATAATATGGCTAATAATATGAGTTAGGTTGATAAAAATAAGAATAATAAGCATAGGAATTGTCGTTCTATCGATCATATAAGCATAATATGGCTAATAATATGAGTTAGGTTGATAATAATAAGAGTAATAAGTATAGTAAATGTCGTGCTATCGATCATATCTGCATAATATTGTTAATAATATGAGTTAGATTGATAATAGTGAGTGTAATAAGTATAGTAATTGTAGTTCTATCGATCGTATCTGCATAATATGCTTAATAATATGAGTTAGATTCATAATAATAAGAGTAATAAGTATAGTAATTGTCGTTCTATCGATCATTTAAGCATAATATGGCTAATAATATGAGTTAGATTGATAATAGTAAGTGTAATAAGTATAGTAATTGTCGTTCTATCGATCATATATGCATAATATGGCTAATAATATGAGTTAGATTGATAATAATAACAGTAATAAGTACAGTAATTGTCGTTCTATCGATAATATAAGCATAATATGTCTAATAATATGAGTTAGATTGACAATAATAAGAGTAGTGAGTATAGTAATTGTCGTTCTATCGATCATATAAGCATAATATGGCTAATAATATGAGTTAGATTGATAATAATAACAGTAATAAGTACAGTAATTGTCGTTCTATCGATAATATAAGCATAATATGGCTAATAATATGAGTTAGATCGATAATGATAAGAGTAATAAGTACAGTAATTGTCGTTCTATCGATCATATATGCATAATATGGCTAATAATATGAGTTAGATTGATAATAGTAAGTGTAATAAGTATAGTAATTGTCGTTCTATCGATCACATATGCATAATATGGCTAATAATATGAGTTAGATTGATAATAATAACAGTAATAAGTACATTAATTGTCGTTCTATCGATAATATAAGCATAATATGGCTAATAATATGAGTTAGGTTGATAATAATAAGAGTAATGAGTACAGTAATTGTCGTCCTATCGATCATATATGCATAATATGGCTAATAATATGAGTAAGATTGATAATAATAATAGTAATAAGTATAGTAATTGTCGTTCTATCGATCATTTAAGCATAATATGGCTAATAATATGAGTAAGATTGATAATAATAATAGTAATAAGTATAGTAATTGTCGGTCTATCGATCATTTAAGCATAATATGGCTAATAATATGAGTTAGGTTGATAAAAATAAGAATAATAAGCATAGTAATTGTCGTTCTATCGATCATATAAGCATAATATGGCTAATAATATGAGTTAGATTGATAATAATAAGAGTAATAAGTATAGTAATTGTCGTTCTATCGATCAAATTCGCATAATATGGTTAATAATATGAGTTAGATTGATAATAATAAGAGTAATAAGTATAGTAATTGTCGTTCTATCGATCATATAAGCATAATACGGCTAATAATATGAGTAAGATTGATAATAATAATAGTAATAAGTATAGTAATTGTCGTTCTATCGATCATATAAGCATAATACGGCTAAAAATATGAGTTAGATTGATAATAATACGAGTAATGAGTATAGTAATTGTCGTTCTATCGATCATTTAAGCATAATATGGCTAATAATATGAGTTAGATTGATAATAATAAGAGTAATGAGTATAGTAATTGTAGTTCTATCGATCGTATCTGCATAATATTGTTAATAATATGAGTTAGATTGATAATAGTGAGTGTAATAAGTATAGTAATTGTCGTTCTATCGATCATATCTGCATAATATGGCTAATAATATGAGTTAGATTGATAATAATAAGAGTAATAAGTATAGTAATTGTCGTTCTATCGATCATATAAGCATAATATGGCTAATAATATGAGTTAGATCGATAATGATAAGAGTAATAAGTACAGTAATTGTCGTTCTATCGATAATATAAGCATAATATGTCTAATAATATGAGTTAGATTGACAATAATAAGAGTAGTGAGTATAGTAATTGTCGTTCTATCGATCATATAAGCATAATATGGCTAATAATATGAGTTAGATTGATAATAATAACAGTAATAAGTACAGTAATTGTCGTTCTATCGATAATATAAGCATAATATGGCTAATAATATGAGTTAGATCGATAATGATAAGAGTAATAAGTACAGTAATTGTCGTTCTATCGATCATATATGCATAATATGGCTAATAATATGAGTTAGATTGATAATAGTAAGTGTAATAAGTATAGTAATTGTCGTTCTATCGATCACATATGCATAATATGGCTAATAATATGAGTTAGATTGATAATAATAACAGTAATAAGTACATTAATTGTCGTTCTATCGATAATATAAGCATAATATGGCTAATAATATGAGTTAGGTTGATAATAATAAGAGTAATAAGTACAGTAATTGTCGTCCTATCGATCATATATGCATAATATGGCTAATAATATGAGTAAGATTGATAATAATAATAGTAATAAGTATAGTAATTGTCGTTCTATCGATCATTTAAGCATAATATGGCTAATAATATGAGTAAGATTGATAATAATAATAGTAATAAGTATAGTAATTGTCGGTCTATCGATCATTTAAGCATAATATGGCTAATAATATGAGTTAGGTTGATAAAAATAAGAATAATAAGCATAGTAATTGTCGTTCTATCGATCATATAAGCATAATATGGCTAATAATATGAGTTAGATTGATAATAATAAGAGTAATAAGTATAGTAATTGTCGTTCTATCGATCAAATTCGCATAATATTGTTAATAATATGAGTTAGATTGATAATAATAAGAGTAATAAGTATAGTAATTGTCGTTCTATCGATCATATAAGCATAATACGGCTAATAATATGAGTAAGATTGATAATAATAATAGTAATAAGTATAGTAATTGTCGTTCTATCGATCATATAAGCATAATATGACTAATAATATGAGTTAGATCGATAATGATAAGAGTAATAAGTACAGTAATTGTCGTTCTATCGATCATATAAGCATAATATGGCTAATAATATGAGTTAGATTGATAATAATAAGAGTAATAAGTATAGTAATTGTCGTTCTATCGATCATTTAAGCATAATATGGCTAGTAATATGAGTTAGATTGATAATAATAAGAGTAATAAGTATAGTAATTGTCGTTCTATCGATCATATAAGCATAATATGGTTAATAATATGAGTTTGATAATAATAAGAGTAATAAGTATAGTAATTGTCGTTCTATCGATCATATAAGCATAATATGGCTAATAATATGAGTAAGATTGATAATAATAATAGTAATAAGTATAGTAATTGTCGTTCTATCGATCATTTAAGCATAATATGGCTAATAATATGAGTTAGATTGATAATAATAAGAGTAATGAGTATAGTAATTGTAGTTCTATCGATCGTATCTGCATAATATGGTTAATAATATGAGTTAGATTCATAACAATAAGAGTAATAAGTATAGTAATTGTCGGTCTATCGATCATTTAAGCATAATATGGCTAATAATATGAGTTAGGTTGATAAAAATAAGAATAATAAGCATAGGAATTGTCGTTCTATCGATCATATAAGCATAATATGGCTAATAATATGAGTTAGGTTGATAATAATAAGAGTAATAAGTATAGTAAATGTCGTGCTATCGATCATATCTGCATAATATTGTTAATAATATGAGTTAGATTGATAATAGTGAGTGTAATAAGTATAGTAATTGTAGTTCTATCGATCGTATCTGCATAATATGCTTAATAATATGAGTTAGATTCATAATAATAAGAGTAATAAGTATAGTAATTGTCGTTCTATCGATCATTTAAGCATAATATGGCTAATAATATGAGTTAGATTGATAATAGTAAGTGTAATAAGTATAGTAATTGTCGTTCTATCGATCATATATGCATAATATGGCTAATAATATGAGTTAGATTGATAATAATAACAGTAATAAGTACAGTAATTGTCGTTCTATCGATAATATAAGCATAATATGTCTAATAATATGAGTTAGATTGACAATAATAAGAGTAGTGAGTATAGTAATTGTCGTTCTATCGATCATATAAGCATAATATGGCTAATAATATGAGTTAGATTGATAATAATAACAGTAATAAGTACAGTAATTGTCGTTCTATCGATAATATAAGCATAATATGGCTAATAATATGAGTTAGATCGATAATGATAAGAGTAATAAGTACAGTAATTGTCGTTCTATCGATCATATATGCATAATATGGCTAATAATATGAGTTAGATTGATAATAGTAAGTGTAATAAGTATAGTAATTGTCGTTCTATCGATCACATATGCATAATATGGCTAATAATATGAGTTAGATTGATAATAATAACAGTAATAAGTACATTAATTGTCGTTCTATCGATAATATAAGCATAATATGGCTAATAATATGAGTTAGGTTGATAATAATAAGAGTAATAAGTACAGTAATTGTCGTCCTATCGATCATATATGCATAATATGGCTAATAATATGAGTAAGATTGATAATAATAATAGTAATAAGTATAGTAATTGTCGTTCTATCGATCATTTAAGCATAATATGGCTAATAATATGAGTAAGATTGATAATAATAATAGTAATAAATATAGTAATTGTCGGTCTATCGATCATTTAAGCATAATATGGCTAATAATATGAGTTAGGTTGATAAAAATAAGAATAATAAGCATAGTAATTGTCGTTCTATCGATCATATAAGCATAATATGGCTAATAATATGAGTTAGATTGATAATAATAAGAGTAATAAGTATAGTAATTGTAGTTCTATCGATCGTATCTGCATAATATGCTTAATAATATGAGTTAGATTCATAATAATAAGAGTAATAAGTATAGTAATTGTCGTTCTATCGATCATTTAAGCATAATATGGCTAATAATATGAGTTAGGTTGATAATAGTAAGAGTAGTGAGTATAGTAATTGTCGTTCTATCGATCATATAAGCATAATATGGCTAATAATATGAGTTAGATTGATAATAGTAAGTGTAATAAGTATAGTAATTGTCGTTCTATCGATAATATAAGCATAATATGGCTAATAATATGAGTTAGATCGATAATGATAAGAGTAATAAGTACAGTAATTGTCGTTCTATCGATCATATATGCATAATATAGCTAATAATATGAGTAAGATTGATAATAATAATAGTAATAAGTATAGTAATTGTCGTTCTATCGATCATTTAAGCATAATATGGCTAATAATATGAGTTAAATTGATAATAATAACAGTAATAAGTACAGTAATTGTCGTTCTATCGATAATATAAGCATAATATGGCTAATAATATGAGTTAGATCGATAATAATAAGAGTAGTGAGTATAGTAATTGTCGTTCTATCGATCATATAAGCATAATATGGCTAATAATATGAGATAGATTGATAATAATAAGAGTAATAAGTATAGTAATTGTCGTTCTATCGATGATTTAAGCATAATATGGCTGGTAATATGAGTTAGATTGATAATAATAAGAGTAATAAGTATAGTAATTGTCGTTCTATCGATCATATAAGCATAATATGGCTAATAATATGAGTTAGATTGATAATAATAAGAGTAATAAGTATAGTAATTGTCGTTCTATCGATCATATAAGCATAATATGGCTAATAATATGAGTAAGATTGATAATAATAATAGTAATAAGTATAGTAATTGTCGGTCTATCGATCATTTAAGCATAATATGGCTAATAATATGAGTTAGGTTGATAAAAATAAGAATAATAAGTATAGTACTTGTCGTTCTATCGATCATATAAGCATAATATGGCTAATAATATGAGTTAGGTTGATAATAATAAGAGTAATAAGTATAGTAAATGTCGTGCTATCGATCATATCTGCATAATATTGTTAATAATATGAGTTAGATTGATAATAGTGAGTGTAATACGTATAGTAATTGTCGTTCTATCGATCATATCTGCATAATATGGCTAATAATATGAGTTAGATTGATAATAATAAGAGTAATAAGTATAGTAATTGTCGTTCTATCGATCATATAAGCATAATATGGCTAATAATATCAGTAAGATTGATAATAATAATAGTAATAAGTATAGTAATTGTCGTTCTATCGATCATTTAAGCATAATACGGCTAATAATATGAGTTAGATTGATAATAATAAGAGTAATAAGTATAGTAATTGTAGTTCTATCGATCGTATCTGCATAATATGCTTAATAATGTGAGTTAGATTCATAATAATAAGAGTAATAAGTATAGTAATTGTCGTTCTATCGATCATTTAAGCATAATATGGCTAATAATATGAGTTAGATTGATAATAGTAAGTGTAATAAGTATAGTAATTGTCGTTCTATCGATCACATATGCATAATATGGCTAATAATATGAGTTAGATTGATAATAATAACAGTAATAAGTACAGTAATTGTCGTTCTATCGATAATATAAGCATAATATGGCTAATAATATGAGTTAGATCGATAATGATAAGAGTAATAAGTACAGTAATTGTCGTTCTATCGATCATATATGCATAATATAGCTAATAATATGAGTAAGATTGATAATAATAATAGTAATAAGTATAGTAATTGTCGTTCTATCGATCATTTAAGCATAATATGGCTAATAATATGAGTTAAATTGATAATAATAACAGTAATAAGTACAGTAATTGTCGTTCTATCCATAATATAAGCATAATATGGCTAATAATATGAGTTAGATCGATAATAATAAGAGTAGTCAGTATAGTAATTGTCGTTCTATCGATCATATAAGCATAATATGGCTAATAATATGAGATAGATTGATAATAATAAGAGTAATAAGTATAGTAATTGTCGTTCTATCGATCATTTAAGCATAATATGGCTGGTAATATGAGTTAGATTGATAATAATAAGAGTAATAAGTATAGTAATTGTCGTTCTATCGATCATATAAGCATAATATGGCTAATAATATGAGTTAGATTGATAATAATAAGAGTAATAAGTATAGTACTTGTCGTTCTATCGATCATTTAATCATAATATGGCTAGTAATATAAGTTAGATTGATAATAATAAGAGTAATAAGTATAGTAATTGTCGTTCCATCGACCATATAAGCATAATATGGTTAATAATATGAGTTAGATTGATAATAATAAGAGTAATAAGTATAGTAATTGTCGTTCTATCGATCATATAAGCATAATATGGCTAATAATATGAGTAAGATTGATAATAATAATAGTAATAAGTATAGTAATTGTCGTTATATCGATCATATAACCATAATATGGCTAATAGCATGAGTTAGATTGATAATAATAAGAGTAATGAGTATAGTAATTGTCGTTCTATCGATCTTATAAGCATAATATGGCTAATAATATGAGGTAGATCGATAATGATAAGAGTAATAAGTATAGTAATTGTCGTTCTATCGATCATAATTGCATAATATGGATAATAATATGAGTTAGATTGATAATAGTGAGTGTAATAAATATAGTAATTGTCGTTCTATCGCTCATATAAGCACAATATGGCTAATAATATGAGTTAGATTGATAATAATAAGAGTAATAAGTACAATAATTGTCGTTCTATCGATCTTATAAGCATAATATGGCTAATAATATGAGGTAGATCGATAATGATAAGAGTAATAAGTATAGTAATTGTCGTTCTATCGATCATAATTGCATAATATGGATAATAATATGAGTTAGATTGATAATAGTGAGTGTAATAAATATAGTAATTGTCGTTCTATCGCTCATATAAGCACAATATGGCTAATAATATGAGTTAGATTGATAATAATAACAGTAATAAGTATAGTAATTGTCGTTCTATCGATAATATAAGCATAATATGGCTAATAATATGAGTCAGGTTGATAATAATAAGAGTAATAAGTATAGTGATTGTCGTTCTCTCGATCATATAAGCATAATATGGCTAATAATATGAGTTAGATTGATAATAATAACAGTAATAAGTATAGTAATTGTCGTTCTATCGATAATATAAGCATAATATGGCTAATAATATGAGTCAGGTTGATAATAATAAGAGTAATAAGTATAGTGATTGTCGTTCTCTCGATCATATAAGCATAATATGGCTAATAATATGAGTTAGATTGATAATAATAAGAGTAATAAGTATAGTAAATGTCGTGCTATCGATCATATCTGCATAATATGGTTAATAATATGAGTTAGATTGATAATAGTGAGTGTAATAAGTATAGTAATTGTCGTTTTATCGATCATATTAGCATAATATGGTTAATAACATGAGTTAGATTGATAATAGTAAGAGTAATAAGCATAGTGATTGTCGTTCTATCGATCATATAAGCATAATATGGCTAATAATATGGGTTAGATTGATAATAATAAGAGTAATAAGTATAGTAATTGTCGTTCTATCGATCATAATTGCATAATATGGATAATAATATGAGTTAGATTGATAATAGTGAGTGTAATAAATATAGTAATTGTCGTTCTATCGCTCATATAAGCACAATATGGCTAATAATATGAGTTAGATTGATAATAATAAGGGTAATGAGTATAGTAATTGTCGTTCTATCGATCATATCTGCATAATATGGTTAATAATATGAGTTAGATTGATAATAATAAGAGTAATAAGTATAGTAATTGTCGTTATATCGATCATATAACCATAATATGGCTAATAGCATGAGTTAGATTGATAATAATAAGAGTAATGAGTATAGTAATTGTCGTTCTATCGATCATATCTGCATAATATGGTAAATAATATGAGTTAGATTGATAATAGTGAGTGTAATAAATATAGTAATTGTCGTTCTATCGCTCATATAAGCACAATATGGCTAATAATATGAGTTAGATTGATAATAATAAGAGTAGTAAGTACAATAATTGTCGTTCTATCGATCTTATAAGCATAATATGGCTAATAATATGAGGTAGATCGATAATGATAAGAGTAATAAGTACAATAATTGTCGTTCTATCGATCTTATAAGCATAATATGGCTAATAATATGAGTTAGATCGATAATGATAAGAGTAATAAGTTCAATAATTGTCGTTCTATCGATCATATAAGCATAATATGGTTAATAATATGAGTTAGATTGATAATAGTGAGTGTAATAAGTATAGTAATTGTCGTTCTATCGATCATATTAGCATAATATGGTTATTAATACGAGTTAGATTGATAATAATGAGAGTAATAAGTATAGTAATTGTCGTTCTATCGATCATATAAGCATAATATGGCTAATAATATGAGTTAGATTGATAATAATAACAGTAATAAGTATAGTAATTGTCGTTCTATCGATAATATAAGCATAATATGGCTAATAATATGAGTCAGGTTGATAATAATAAGAGTAATAAGTATAGTGATTGTCGTTCTCTCGATCATATAAGCATAATATGGCTAATAATATGAGTTAGGTTGATAATAATAAGAGTAATAAGTATAGTAAATGTCGTGCTATCGATCATATCTGCATAATATGGTTAATAATATGAGTTAGATTGATAATAGTGAGTGTAATAAGTATAGTAATTGTCGTTCTATCGATCATATAACCATAATATGGTTAATAACATGAGTTAGATTGATAATAATAAGAGTAATAAGTATAGTGATTGTCGTTCTATCGATCATATGAGCATAATATGGCTAATAATATGAGTTAGATTGATAATAATAAGAGTAATAAGTATAGTAATTGTCGTTCTATCGATCATAATTGCATAATATGGATAATAATATGAGTTAGATTGATAATAGTGAGTGTAATAAATATAGTAATTGTCGTTCTATCGCTCATATAAGCACAATATGGCTAATAATATGAGTTAGATTGATAATAATAAGAGTAATAAGTATAGTAATTGTCGTTCCATCGATCATATAAGCATAATATGGCTAATAATATGAGTTAGATTGATAACAATAAGAGTAATAAGTATACTAATTGTCGTTCTATCGATCATATAAGCATAATATGGCTAATAATACGAGTTAGATTGATAACATTAAGAGTAATAAGTATAGTAATTGTCGTTCTATCGATCATATAAGCATAATATGGCTAATAATACGAGTTAGCTTGATAATAATACGAGTAATAAGTATAGTAAATGTCGTGCTATCGATCATATCTGCATAATATGGTTAATAATATGAGTTAGATTGATAATAGTGAGTGTAATTAGTATAGTAATTGTCGTTCTATCGATCATATTAGCATAATATGGTTAATAATATGAGTTAGATTGATAATAATAAGAGTAATAAGTATAGTAATTGTCGTTCTATCGATCATATAAGCATAATATGGGTAATAATATGAGTTAGATTGATAATAATAAGAGTAGTGAGTATAGTAATTGTCGTTCTATCGATCATATAAGCATAATATGGCTAATAATATGAGTTAGATTGATAATAATAAGAGTAATAAGTATAGTAATTGTCGTTCTATCGATCATTTAAGCATAATATGGCTAATAATATGAGTTAGATTGATAACAATAAGAGTAATAAGTATAGTAATTGTCGTTCTATCGATCATATAAGCACAATATGGCTAATAATATGAGTTAGATTGATAATAATAACAGTAATAAGTATAGTAATTGTCGTTATATCGATCATATAACCATAATATGGCTAATAGCATGAGTTAGATTGATAATAATAAGAGTAATAAGTATAGTAATTGTCGTTCTATCGATCATAATTGCATAATATGGATAATAATATGAGTTAGATTGATAATAGTGAGTGTAATAAATATAGTAATTGTCGTTCTATCGCTCATATAAGCACAATATGGCTAATAATATGAGTTAGATTGATAATAATAAGAGTAATAAGTATAGTAATTGTCGTTCCATCGATCATATAAGCATAATATGGCTAATAATATGAGTTAGATTGATAACAATAAGAGTAATAAGTATAGTAATTGACGTTCTATCGGTCATATAACCATAATATGGCTAATAATATGAGTTAGATTGATAATAGTGAGTGTAATAAGTATAGAAATTGTCGTTCTATCCATCATATCTGCATAATATGGTTAATAATATGAGTTAGATTGATAATAATAAGAGTAATGAGTATAGTAATTGTCGTACTATCGATCATATAAGCATAATATGGCTAATAGCATGAGTTAGATTGATAATAATAAGAGTAATGAGTATAGTAATTGTCGTTCTATCGATCATATCTGCATAATATGGTTAATAATATGAGTTAGATTGATAATAATAAGAGTAATAAGTATAGTAATTGTCGTTATATCGATCATATAACCATAATATGGCTAATAGCATGAGTTAGATTGATAATAATAAGAGTAATAAGTATAGTAATTGTCGTTCTATCGATCATAATTGCATAATATGGATAATAATATGAGTTAGATTTATAATAATAGGAGTAGTAAGTATAGTAATTGACGTTCTATCGGTCATATAACCATAATATGGCTAATAATATGAGTTAGATTGATAACATTAAGAGTAATAAGTATAGTAATTGTCGTTCTATCGATCATAATTGCATAATATGGTTAATAATATGAGTTAGAATGATAATAGTGAGTGTAATAAGTATAGTAATTGTCGTTCTATCGATCTTATAAGCATAATATGGCTAATAATATGAGTTAGGTTGATAATAATAAGAGTAATAAGTATAGTAATTGTCGTTCTATCGATCATTTAAGCATAATATGGCTAATAATATGAGATAGATTGATAACAATAAGAGTAATAAGTATAGTAATTGTCGTTCTATCGATCATATAAGCATAATATGGCTAATAATATGAGTTAGATTTATAATAATAGGAGTAGTAAGTATAGTAATTGACGTTCTATCGGTCATATAACCATAATATGGCTAATAATATGAGTTAGATTGATAATAGCGAGTGTAATAAGTATAGAAATTGTCGTTCTATCCATCATATCTGCATAATATGGTTAATAATATGAGTTAGATTGATAATAATAAGAGTAATGAGTATAGTAATTGTCGTACTATCGATCATATAAGCATAATATGGCTAATAATATGAGTTAGATTTATAATAGTAAGAGTAATAAGTATAGTAATTGTCGTTCTATCGATCATATAAGCACAATATGGCTAATAATATGAGTTAGATTGATAATAATAAGAGTAATAAGTATAGTAATTGTCGTTCTATCGATCATATCTGCATAATATGGTTAATAATATGAGTTAGATTGATAATAATAAGAGTAATAAGTATAGTAATTGTCGTTCTATCGATCATATAACCATAATATGGCTATTAGCATGAGTTAGATTGATAATAATAAGAGTAATGAGTATAGTAATTGTCGTTCTATCGATCATATCTGCATAATATGGTTAATAATATGAGTTAGATTGATAATAATAAGAGTAATAAGTATAGTAATTGTCGTTATATCGATCATATAACCATAATATGGCTAATAGCATGAGTTAGATTGATAATAATAAGAGTAATGAGTATAGTAATTGTCGTTCTATCGATCATATCTGCATAATATGGTAAATAATATGAGTTAGATTGATAATAGTGAGTGTAATAAATATAGTAATTGTCGTTCTATCGCTCATATAAGCACAATATGGCTAATAATATGAGTTAGATTGATAATAATAAGAGTAATAAGTATAGTAATTGTCCTTCTATCGATAATATATGCATAATATGGCTAATAATATGAGTTAGATTTATAATAATAAGAGTAATAAGTATAGTAATTGTCGTTCTATCGATCATATAAGCATAATATGGCTAATAATATGAGGTAGATCGATAATGATAAGAGTAATAAGTACAATAATTGTCGTTCTATCGATCTTATAAGCATAATATGGCTAATAATATGAGTTAGATCGATAATGATAAGAGTAATAAGTTCAATAATTGTCGTTCTATCGATCATATAAGCATAATATGGTTAATAATATGAGTTAGATTTATAATAGTGAGTGTAATAAGTATAGTAATTGTCGTTCTATCGATCATATTAGCATAATATGGTTATTAATACGAGTTAGATTGATAATAATGAGAGTAATAAGTATAGTAATTGTCGTTCTATCGATCATATAAGCATAATATGGCTAATAATATGAGTTAGATTGATAATAATAACAGTAATAAGTATAGTAATTGTCGTTCTATCGATAATATAAGCATAATATGGCTAATAATATGAGTCAGGTTGATAATAATAAGAGTAATAAGTATAGTGATTGTCGTTCTCTCGATCATATAAGCATAATATGGCTAATAATATGAGTTAGATTGATAATAATAAGAGCAATAAGTATAGTAAATGTCGTGCTATCGATCATATCTGCATAATATGGTTAATAATATGAGTTAGATTGATAATAGTGAGTGTAATAAGTATAGTAATTGTCGTTTTATCGATCATATTAGCATAATATGGTTAATAACATGAGTTAGATTGATAATAGTAAGAGTAATAAGTATAGTGATTGTCGTTCTATCGATCATATAAGCATAATATGGCTAATAATATGGGTTAGATTGATAATAATAAGAGTAATAAGTATAGTAATTGTCGTTCTATCGATCATAATTGCATAATATGGATAATAATATGAGTTAGATTGATAATAGTGAGTGTAATAAATATAGTAATTGTCGTTCTATCGCTCATATAAGCACAATATGGCTAATAATATGAGTTAGATTGATAATAATAAGAGTAATGAGTATAGTAATTGTCGTTCTATCGATCATATCTGCATAATATGGTTAATAATATGAGTTAGATTGATAATAATAAGAGTAATAAGTATAGTAATTGTCGTTATATCGATCATATAACCATAATATGGCTAATAGCATGAGTTAGATTGATAATAATAAGAGTAATGAGTATAGTAATTGTCGTTCTATCGATCATATCTGCATAATATGGTAAATAATATGAGTTAGATTGATAATAGTGAGTGTAATAAATATAGTAATTGTCGTTCTATCGCTCATATAAGCACAATATGGCTAATAATATGAGTTAGATTGATAATAATAAGAGTAATAAGTACAATAATTGTCGTTCTATCGATCTTATAAGCATAATATGGCTAATAATATGAGGTAGATCGATAATGATAAGAGTAATAAGTACAATAATTGTCGTTCTATCGATCTTATAAGCATAATATGGCTAATAATATGAGTTAGATCGATAATGATAAGAGTAATAAGTTCAATAATTGTCGTTCTATCGATCATATAAGCATAATATGGTTAATAATATGAGTTAGATTGATAATAGTGAGTGTAATAAGTATAGTAATTGTCGTTCTATCGATCATATTAGCATAATATGGTTATTAATACGAGTTAGATTGATAATAATGAGAGTAATAAGTATAGTAATTGTCGTTCTATCGATCATATAAGCATAATATGGCTAATAATATGAGTTAGATTGATAATAATAACAGTAATAAGTATAGTAATTGTCGTTCTATCGATAATATAAGCATAATATGGCTAATAATATGAGTCAGGTTGATAATAATAAGAGTAATAAGTATAGTGATTGTCGTTCTCTCGATCATATAAGCATAATATGGCTAATAATATGAGTTAGGTTGATAATAGTGAGTGTAATAAATATAGTAATTGTCGTTCTATCGCTCATATAAGCACAACATGGCTAATAATATGAGTTACATTGATAATAATAAGAGTAATAAGTATAGTAATTGTCGTTCTATCGATCATATAAGCATAATATGGCTAATAATATGAGTTAGATTGATAATAATAAGTGTAATAAGTATAGTAATTGTCGTTCTATCGATCATAATTGCATAATATGGTTAATAATATGAGTTAGATTGATAATAATAAGAGCAATGAGTATAGTAATTGTCGTACTATCGATCATATAAGCATAATATGGCTAATACTATGAGTTAGATTTATAATAATAAGAGTAATAAATATAGTAATTATCGTTCTATCGATCATATCTGCATAATATGGTTAATAATATCAGTTAGATTGATAATAATAAGAGTAATGAGTATAGTAATTGTCGTACTATCGATCATATAAGCATAATATGGGTAATAATATGAGTTAGATATATAATAATAAGAGTAATAAGTATAGTAATTGTCGTTCTATCGATCATATAAGCACAATATGGCTAATAATATGAGTTAGATTGATAATAATAAGAGTAATAAGTATAGTAATTGTCGTTCTATCGATCATATCTGCATAATATGGTCAATAATATGAGTTAGATTGATAATAATAAGCGTAATAAGTATAGTAATTGTCGTTCTATCGATAATATAAGCATAATATGGCTAATAATATGAGTTAGGTAGATAATAATAAGAGTAATAAGTATAGTAATTGTCGTTCTATCGATCATTTAAGCTTAATATGGCTAATAATATGAGTTAGATTGATAATAATAAGAGTAATGCGTACAGTAAATGTCGTGCTATCGATCATATCTGCATAATATGGTTAGTAATATGAGTTAGATTGATAATAGTGAGTGTAATAAGTATAGTAATTGTCGTTCTATCGATCATATTAGCATAATATGGTTAATAATATGAGTTAGATTGATAATAATAAGAGTAATAGGTATAGTAATTGTCGTTCTATCGATCATATAAGCATAATATGGCTGGTAATATGAGTTAGATTGATAATAATAATAGTAATAAGTATAGTAATTGTCGTTCTGTCGATCATATAAGCATAATATGGCTAATAATATGAGTTAGCTTGATAATAATAAGAGTAATAAGTATAGTAATTGTAGTTCTATCGATCGTATCTGCATAGTATGCTTAATAATATGAGTTAGATTCATAATAATGAGAGTAATAAGTATAGTAATTGTCGTTCTATCGATCATCTAAGCATAATATGGCTAATAATATGAGTTAGGTTGATAATAGTAAGAGTAGTGAGTATAGAAATTGTCGTTCTATCGATCATATAAGCATAATATGGCTAATAATATGAGTTAGATTGATAATAGTAATTGTAATAAGTATAGTAATTGTCGTTCTATCGATCATATATGCATAATATGGCTAATAATATGAGTTAGATTGATAATAATACGAGTAATAAGTATAGTAATTGTCGTTCTATCGATCATTTAAGCATAATATGGCTAGTAATATGAGTTAGATTGATAATAATAAGAGTAATAAGTATAGTAATTGTCGTTCTATCGATCATATAAGCATAATATGGTTAATAATATGAGTTTGATAATAATAAGAGTAATAAGTATAGTAATTGTCGTTCTATCGATCATATAAGCATAATATGGCTAATAATATGAGTAAGATTGATAATAATAATAGTAATAAGTATAGTAATTGTCGTTCTATCGATCATTTAAGCATAATATGGCTAATAATATGAGTTAGATTGATAATAATAAGAGTAATGAGTATAGTAATTGTAGTTCTATCGATCGTATCTGCATAATATGGTTAATAATATGAGTTAGATTCATAACAATAAGAGTAATAAGTATAGTAATTGTCGGTCTATCGATCATTTAAGCATAATATGGCTAATAATATGAGTTAGGTTGATAAAAATAAGAATAATAAGCATAGGAATTGTCGTTCTATCGATCATATAAGCATAATATGGCTAATAATATGAGTTAGGTTGATAATAATAAGAGTAATAAGTATAGTAATTGTCGTTCTATCGATCATATCTGCATAATATGGCTAATAATATGAGTTAGATTGATAATAATAAGAGTAATAAGTATAGTAATTGTCGTTCTATCGATCATATAAGCATAATATGGCTAATAATATGAGTAAGATTGATAATAATAATAGTAATAAGTATAGTAATTGTCGGGCTATCGATCATTTAAGCATAATATGGCTAATAATATGAGTTAGGTTGATAAAAATAAGAATAATAAGCATAGTAATTGTCGTTCTATCGATCATATAAGCATAATATGGCTAATAATATGAGTTAGATTGATAATAATAAGAGTAATAAGTATAGTAATTGTAGTTCTATCGATCGTATCTGCATAATATGCTTAATAATATGAGTTAGATTCATAATAATAAGAGTAATAAGTATAGTAATTGTCGTTCTATCGATCATTTAAGCATAATATGGCTAATAATATGAGTTAGGTTGATAATAGTAAGAGTAGTGAGTATAGTAATTGTCGTTCTATCGATCATATAAGCATAATATGGATAATAATATGAGTTAGATTGATAATAGTAAGTGTAATAAGTATAGTAATTGTCGTTCTATCGATCATATATGCATAATATGACTAATAATATAAGTTAGATTGATAATAACAACAGTAATAAGTACATTAATTGTCGTTCTATCGATAATATAAGCATAATATGGCTAATAATATGAGTTAGGTTGATAATAATAAGAGTAATAAGTACAGTAATTGTCGTCCTATCGATCATATATGCATAATATGGCTAATAATATGAGTAAGATTGATAATAATAATAGTAATAAGTATAGTAATTGTCGTTCTATCGATCATTTAAGCATAATATGGCTAATAATATGAGTTAGGTTGATAATAATAAGAGTAATAAGTATAGTAATTGTAGTTCTATCGATCGTATCTGCATAATATGCTTAATAATATGAGTTAGATTCATAATAATAAGAGTAATAAGTATAGTAATTGTCGTTCTATCGATCATTTAAGCATAATATGGCTAATAATATGAGTTAGGTTGATAATAGTAAGAGTAGTGAGTATAGTAATTGTCGTTCTATCGATCATATAAGCATAATATGGCTAATAATATGAGTTAGATTGATAATAGTAAGTGTAATAAGTATAGTAATTGTCGTTCTATCGATCATATATGCATAATATGACTAATAATATGAGTTAGATTGATAATAACAACAGTAATAAGTACATTAATTGTCGTTCTATCGATAATATAAGCATAATATGGCTAATAATATGAGTTAGGTTGATAATAATAAGAGTAATAAGTACAGTAATTGTCGTCCTATCGATCATATATGCATAATATGGCTAATAATATGAGTAAGATTGATAATAATAATAGTAATAAGTATAGTAATTGTCGTTCTATCGATCATTTAAGCATAATATGGCTAATAATATGAGTTAGGTTGATAATAATAAGAGTAATAAGTATAGTAATTGTAGTTCTATCGATCGTATCTGCATAATATGCTTAATAATATGAGTTAGATTCATAATAATAAGAGTAATAAGTATAGTAATTGTCGTTCTATCGATCATATAAGCATAATATGGGTAATAATATGAGTTAGATTGATAATAGTGAGTGTAATAAGTATAGTAATTGTCGTTCTATCGATCATATTAGCATAATATGGTTATTAATACGAGTTAGATTGATAATAATGAGAGTAATAAGTATAGTAATTGTCGTTCTATCGATCATATAAGCATAATATGGCTAATAATATGAGTTAGATTGATAATAATAACAGTAATAAGTATAGTAATTGTCGTTCTATCGATAATATAAGCATAATATGGCTAATAATATGAGTCAGGTTGATAATAATAAGAGTAATAAGTATAGTGATTGTCGTTCTCTCGATCATATAAGCATAATATGGCTTAATAATATGAGTTAGGTTGATAATAGTGAGTGTAATAAATATAGTAATTGTCGTTCTATCGCTCATATAAGCACAACATGGCTAATAATATGAGTTACATTGA
>NW_027473661.1:77038-122465 GCF_050947335.1 Megachile rotundata
ATACATATTACTATTATTATTATAAATCTTACTCATATTATTAGCCATATTATGCTTATATGATCGATAGAACGACAATTACTGTATTTATTACTCTTATCATTTTCGATATAACTCATATTATTAGCCATATTATGCTTATATGATCGACAGAACGACAATTACTATACTCATTATTCTTATTTTTATCAACCTAACTCATATTATTACCCATATTATGCTTAAATGATCGATAGAACGACAATTACTATACTTAACTCTTATTATTATGAATCTAACTCATATTATTAACCATATTAAGCAGATATGATCGATGGAACTACAATTACTATACCCATTACACTTATTATTATCAATCTAACTCATATTATTAGCCATATTATGCTTATATGATCGATAGAACGACAATTACTGTACTTATTACTCTTATCATTATCAATCTAACTCATATTATTAGCCATATTATGCAGATATGATCGACAGAACGACAATTACTATACTTATTACTCTTTCTATTATCAATCTTACTCATATTATTAGCCATATTATGCATATATGATCGATAGAACGACAATTACTGTACTTATTACTCTTATCATTATCGATCTAACTCATATTATTAGCCATATTATACTTATATTATCGATAGAACGACAATTACTGTACTTATTACTGTTATTATTATCAGTCTAACTCATATTATTAGCCATATTATGCATATGTGATCGATAGAACGACAATTACTATACTTATTACACTTACTATTATCAATCTAACTCATATTATTAGCCATATTATACATATATGATCGATAGAACGACAATTACTGTACTTATTACTCTTATCATTATCGATCTAACTCATATTATTAGCCATGTTATGCTTATATTATCAATAGAACGACAATTACTGTACTTATTACTGTTATTATTATCAATCTAACTCATATTATTAGCCATATTATGCTTATATGATCGATAGAACGACAATTACTATACTCACTACTCTTATTATTATCAATCTAACTCATATTATTAGACATATTATGCTTATATTATTGATAGAACGACAATTACTGTACTTATTACTGTTATTATTATCAATCTAACTCATATTATTAGCCATATTATGCATATATGATCGATAGAACGACAATTACTATACATATTACACTTACTATTATCATCTAACTCATATTATTAGTCCTTATTATGCTTATATGATCGCTAGAACGACATTACTATACTTATTACTCTTACTATTATCAATCTAACTCATATTATTAGCCATATTATGCCATATATGATCGATAGAACGACAATTACTGTACTTATTACTCTTATCATTATCGATCTAACTCATATTATTAGCCATATTATGCTTATATTATCGATAGTAGAACGACAATTACTGTACTTACTACTGTTATTATTATCAATTTAACTCATATTATTAGCCGATATTATGCTTAATATGATCGATAGACGACAATTACTATACTTATTACTATTATTATTATCAATCTTACTCATATTATTAGCCATATTATGCAGTATATAGAATGATAGGAACGACAATTACTGTACTTATTACTCTTATCATTAATCGATCTAACTCATATTATTAGCCATATTATGCTTATATTATCGATAGAACGACAATTACTGTACTTATTACTGTTATTATTATCAATTTAACTCATATTATTAGCTCTATTATACTTAAATGATCGATAGAACTACAATTACTATACTTATTACTATTATTATTTCAATCTTACTCATATTATTAGCCATATTATGCATATATGATCGATAGAACGACAATTACTGTACTTATTACTGTTATTATTATCAATCTAACTCATATTATTAGCCATATTATGCTTAAATGATCGATAGAACGACAATTACTATACATATTACTATTATTATTATAATCTTACTCATATTATTAGCCATATTATGCTTATATGATCGATAGAACGACAATTACTGTATTTATTACTCTTATCATTTTCGATATAACTCATATTATTAGCCATATTATGCTTATATGATCGACAGAACGACAATTACTATACTCATTATTCTTATTTTTATCATCCTAGCTCATATTATTACCCATATTATGCTTAAATGATCGATAGAACGACAATTACTCTACTTATTACTCTTATTATTATGAATCTAACTCATATTATTAACCATATTAAGCAGATATTGATTCGAGGGAACTACAATTACTATACCCATTACACTTATTATTATCAATCTAACTCATATTATTAGCCATATTATGCTTATATGATCGATAGAACGACAATTACTGTACTTATTACTCTTATCATTATCAATCTAACTCATATTATTAGCCATATTATGCAGATATGATCGACAGAACGACAATTACTATACTTATTACTCTTTCTATTATCAATCTTACTCATATTATTAGCCATATTATGCATATATGATCGATAGAACGACAATTACTGTACTTATTACTCTTATCATTATCGATCTAACTCATATTATTAGCCATATTATACTTATATTATCGATAGAACGACAATTACTGTACTTATTACTGTTATTATTATCAGTCTAACTCATATTATTAGCCATATTATGCATATATGATCGATAGAACGACAATTACTATACTTATTACTATTATTATTATCAATCTAACTCATATTATTAGCCATATTATGCATATATGATCGATAGAACGACAATTACTATACTCACTACTCTTATTATTATCAATCTAACTCATATTATTAGACATATTATGCTTATATTATCGATAGAACGACAATTACTGTACTTATTACTGTTATTATTATCAATCTAACTCATATTATTAGCCATATTATGCTTATATGATCGACAGAACGACAATTACTATACTTATTACTCTTTCTATTATCAATCTAACTCATATTATTAGCCATATTATGCATATATGATCGATAGAACGACAATTACTGTACTTATTACTCTTATCATTATCGATCTAACTCATATTATTAGCCATATTATGCTTATATTATCGATAGAACGACAATTACTGTACTTATTACTGTTATTATTATCAATTTAACTCATATTATTAGCCATATTATGCTTAAATGATCGATAGAACGACAATTACTATACTTATTACTATTATTATTATCAATCTTACTCATATTATTAGCCATATTATGCATATATGATCGATACAACGACAATTACTGTACTTATTACTCTTATCATTATCGATCTAACTCATATTATTAGCCATATTATGCTTATATTATCGATAGAACGACAATTACTGTACTTATTACTGTTATTATTATCAATTTAACTCATATTATTAGCTCTATTATACTTAAATGATCGATAGAACTACAATTACTATACTTATTACTATTATTATTATCAATCTTACTCATATTATTAGCCATATTATGCATATATGATCGATAGAACGACAATTACTGTACTTATTACTGTTCTTATTATCAATCTAACTCATATTATTAGCCATATTATGCTTAAATGATCGATAGAACGACAATTACTATACATATTACTATTATTATTATAAATCTTACTCATATTATTAGCCATATTATGCTTATATGATCGACAGAACGACAATTACTATACTTATTATTCTTATTTTTATCAATCTAACTCATATTATTAGCCATATTATGCAGATATGATCGATAGAACGACAATTACTATACTTATTACACTCACTATTATCAATCTAACTCATATTATTAACAATATTATGCAGATATGATCGATAGCACGACATTTACTATACTTATTACTCTTATTATTATCAACCTAACTCATATTATTAGCCATATTATGCTTATATGATCGATAGAACGACAATTACTATGCTTATTATTCTTATTTTTATCAACCTAACTCATATTATTAGCCATATTATGCTTAAATGATCGATAGACCGACAATTACTATACTTATTACTATTATTATTATCAATCTTGCTCATATTATTAGCCATATTATGCTTATATGATCGATAGAACGACAATTACTGTACTTATTACTCTTATCATTATCGATCTAACTCATATTATTAGCCATATAATGCTTATATTATCGATAGAACGACAATTACTGTATTTATTACTGTTATTATTATCAATCTAACTCATATTATTAGCCATATTATGCTTATATGATCGATAGAACGACAATTACTATACTCACTACTCTTATTATTATCAATCTAACTCATATTATTAGCCATATTATGCTTATATGATCGACAGAACGACAATTACTATACTTATTACTCTTTCTATTATCAATCTAACTCATATTATTAGCCATATTATGCATATATGATCGATAGAACGACAATTACTGTACTTATTACTCTTATCATTATCGATCTAACTCATATTATTAGCCATATTATGCTTATATTATCGATAGAACGACAATTACTGTACTTATTACTGTTATTATTATCAATTTAACTCATATTATTAGCCATATTATGCGTAAATGATCGATAGAACGACAATTACTATAATTATTACTATTATTATTATCAATCTTACTCATATTATTAGCCATATTATGCATATATGATCGATAGAACGACAATTACTGTACTTATTACTCTTATCATTATCGATCTAACTCATATTATTAGCCATATTATGCTTATATTATCGATAGAACGACAATTACTGTACTTATTACTGTTATTATTATCAATCTAACTCATATTATTAGCCATATTATGCTTAAATGATCGATAGAACGACAATTACTATACATACTACTATTATTATTATAAATCTTACTCATATTATTAGCCATATTATGCTTATATGATCGATAGAACGACAATTACTGTATTTATTACTCTTATCATTTTCGATATAACTCATATTATTAGCCATATTATGCTTATATGATCGACAGAACGACAATTACTATACTTATTACTCTTTCTATTATCAATCTTACTCATATTATTAGCCATATTATGCATATATGATCGATAGAACGACAATTACTGTACTTATTACTCTTATCATTATCGATCTAACTCATATTATTAGCCATATTATACTTATATTATCGATAGAACGACAATTACTGTACTTATTACTGTTATTATTATCAATCTAACTCATATTATTAGCCATATTATGCATATATGATCGATAGAACGACAATTACTATACTTATTACTATTATTATTATCAATCTAACTCATATTATTAGCCATATTATGCATATATGATCGATAGAACGACAATTACTGTACTTATTACTCTTATCATTATCGATCTAACTCATATTATTAGCCATATTATGCATATATGATCGATAGAACGACAATTACTGTACTTATTACTCTTATCATTATCGATCTAACTCATATTATTAGCCATATTATGCTTATATTATCGATAGAACGACAATTACTGTACTTATTACTGTTATTATTATCAATTTAACTCATATTATTAGCCATATTATGCTTAAATGATCGATAGAACTACAATTACTATACTTATTACTATTATTATTATCAATCTTACTCATATTATTAGCCATATTATGCATATATGATCGATAGAACGACAATTACTGTACTTATTACTGTTCTTATTATCAATCTAACTCATATTATTAGCCATATTATGCTTAAATGATCGATACAACGACAATTACTATACATATTATTCTTATTTTTATCAATCTAACTCATATTATTAGCCATATTATGCAGATATGATCGATAGAACGACAATTACTATACTTATTACACTCACTATTATCAATCTAACTCATATTATTAACAATATTATGCAGATATGATCGATAGCACGACATTTACTATACTTATTACTCTTATTATTATCAACCTAACTCACATTATTAGCCATATTATGCTTATATGATCGATAGAACGACAATTACTATGCTTATTATTCTTATTTTTATCAACCTAACTCATATTATTAGCCATATTATGCTTAAATGATCGATAGACCGACAATTACTATACTTATTACTATTATTATTATCAATCTTACTCATATTATTAGCCATATTATGCTTATATGATCGATAGAACGACAATTACTGTACTTATTACTCTTATCATTATCGATCTAACTCATATTATTAGCCATATAATGCTTATATTATCGATAGAACGACAATTACTGTATTTATTACTGTTATTATTATCAATCTAACTCATATTATTAGCCATATTATGCTTATATGATCGATAGAACGACAATTACTATACTCACTACTCTTATTATTATCAATCTAACTCATATTATTAGACATATTATGCTTATATTACCGATAGAACGACAATTACTGTACTTATTACTGTTATTATTATCAATCTAACTCATATTATTAGCCATATTATGCATATATGATCGATAGAACGACAATTACTATACTTATTACACTTACTATTATCAATCTAACTCATATTATTAGCCATATTATGCTTATATGATCGACAGAACGACAATTACTATACTTATTACTCTTTCTATTATCAATCTAACTCATATTACTAGCCATATTATGCATATATGATCGATAGAACGACAATTACTGTACTTATTACTCTTATCATTATCGATCTAACTCATATTATTAGCCATATTATGCTTATATTATCGATAGAACGACAATTACTGTACTTATTACTGTTATTATTATCAATTTAACTCATATTATTAGCCATATTATGCGTAAATGATCGATAGAACGACAATTACTATACTTATTACTATTATTATTATCAATCTTACTCATATTATTAGCCATATTATGCATATGTGATCGATAGAACGACAATTACTGTACTTATTACTCTTATCATTATCGATCTAACTCATATTACTAGCCATATTATGCTTATATTATCGATAGAACGACAATTACTGTACTTATTACTGTTATTATTATCAATCTAACTCATATTATTAGCCATATTATGCTTAAATGATCGATAGAACGACAATTACTATACATATTACTATTATTATTATAAATCTTACTCATATTATTAGCCATATTATGCTTATATGATCGATAGAACGACAATTACTGTATTTATTACTCTTATCATTTTCGATATAACTCATATTATTAGCCATATTATGCTTATATGATCGACAGAACGACAATTACTATACTTATTATTCTTATTTTTATCAACCTAACTCATATTATTACCCATATTATGCTTAAATGATCGATAGAACGACAATTACTATACTTATTACTCTTATCATTATGAATCTAACTCATATTATTAACCATATTATGCAGATATGATCGATAGAACTACAATTACTATACTCATTACTCTTATTATTATCAATCTAACTCATATTATTAGCCATATTATGCTTATATGATCGATAGAACGACAATTACTGTACTTATTACTCTTATCATTATCAATCTAACTCATATTATGAGCCATATTATGCAGATATGATCGACAGAACGACAATTACTATACTTATTACTCTTTCTATTATCAATCTTACTCATATTATTAGCCATATTATGCATATATGATCGATAGAACGACAATTACTGTACTTATTACTCTTATCATTATCGATCTAACTCATATTATTAGCCATATTATACTTATATTATCGATAGAACGACAATTACTGTACTTATTACTGTTATTATTATCAATCTAACTCATATTATTAGCCATATTATGCATATATGATCGATAGAACGACAATTACTATACTTATTACTATTATTAATATCAATCTAACTCATATTATTAGCCATATTATGCATATATGATCGATAGAACGACAATTACTGTACTTATTACTCTTATCATTATCGATCTAACTCATATTATTAGCCATATTATGCTTGTATTATCGATAGAACGACAATTACTGTACTTATTACTGTTATTATTATCAATCTAACTCATATTGTTAGCCATATTATGCTTAAATGATCGATAGAACGACAATTACTATACTCACTAGTCTTATTATTATCAATCTAACTCATATTATTAGCCATATTATGCTTATATTATCGATAGAACGACAATTACTGTACTTATTACTGTTATTATTATCAATTTAACTCATATTATTAGCCATATTATGCTTAAATAATCGATAGAACGACAATTACTATACTTATTACTATTATTATTATCAATCTTACTCATACTATTAGCCATATTATGCATATATGATCGATAGAACGACAATTACTGTACTTATTACTATTATTATTATCAATCTTACTCATATTATTAGCCATATTATGCATATATGATCGATACAACGACAATTACTGTACTTATTACTCTTATCATTATCGATCTAACTCATATTATTAGCCATATTATACTTATATTATCGATAGAACGACAATTACTGTACTTATTACTGTTATTATTATCAGTCTAACTCATATTATTAGCCATATTATGCATATGTGATCGATAGAACGACAATTACTATACTTATTACACTTACTATTATCAATCTAACTCATATTATTAGCCATATTATACATATATGATCGATAGAACGACAATTACTGTACTTATTACTCTTATCATTATCGATCTAACTCATATTATTAGCCATGTTATGCTTATATTATCGATAGAACGACAATTACTGTACTTATTACTGTTATTATTATCAATCTAACTCATATTATTAGCCATATTATGCTTATATGATCGATAGAACGACAATTACTATACTCACTACTCTTATTATTATCAATCTAACTCATATTATTAGACATATTATGCTTATATTATTGATAGAACGACAATTACTGTACTTATTACTGTTATTATTATCAATCTAACTCATATTATTAGCCATATTATGCATATATGATCGATAGAACGACAATTACTATACTTATTACACTTACTATTATCAATCTAACTCATATTATTAGTCATATTATGCTTATATGATCGATAGAACGACAATTACTATACTTATTACTCTTACTATTATCAATCTAACTCATATTATTAGCCATATCATGCATATATGATCGATAGAACGACAATTACTGTACTTATTACTCTTATCATTATCGATCTAACTCATATTATTAGCCATTTTATGCTTATATTATTGATAGAACGACAATTACTGTACTTATTACTGTTATTATTATCAATCTAACTCATATTATTAGCCATATTATGCATATATGATCGATAGAACGACAATTACTATACTTATTACACTTACTATTATCAATCTAACTCATATTATTAGCCATATTATGCATATATTATCGATAGAACGACAATTACTGTACTTATTACTGTTATTATTATCAATCTAACTCATATTATTAGCCATATTATGCTTAAATGATCGATAGAACGACAATTACTATACATATTACTATTATTATTATAAATCTTACTCATATTATTAGCCATATTATGCTTATATCATCGATAGAACGACAATTACTGTACTTATTACTCTTATCGTTTTCGATCTAACTCATATTATTAGCCATATTATGCATATATGATCGATAGAACGACAATTACTGTACTTATTACTCTTATCATTATCGATCTAACTCATATTATTAGCCATATTATGCTTATATTATCGATAGAACGACAATTACTGTACTTATTACTGTTATTATTATCAATTTAACTCATATTATTAGCCATATTATGCTTAAATGATCGATAGAACGACAATTACTATACTTATTACTATTATTATTATCAATCTTACTCATATTATTAGCCATATTATGCATATATGATCGATAGAGCGACAATTACTGTACTTATTCCTCTTATCATTATCGATCTAACTCATATTATTAGCCATATTATGCTTATATTATCGATAGAACGGCAATTACTGTACTTATTACTGTTATTATTATCAATTTAACTCATATTATTAGCTCTATTATACTTAAATGATCGATAGAACTACAATTACTATACTTATTACTATTATTATTATCAATCTTACTCATATTATTAGCCATATTATGCATATATGATCGATAGAACGACAATTACTGTACTTATTACTGTTATTATTATCAATTTTAACTCATATTATTAGCCATATTATGCTTAAATGATCGATAGAACGACAATTACTATACATATTACTATTATTATTATAAATCTTACTCATATTATTAGCCATATTATGCTTATATGATCGATAGAACGACAATTACTGTATTTATTACTCTTATCATTTTCGATATAACTCATATTATTAGCCATATTATGCTTATATGATCGACAGAACGACAATTACTATACTCATTATTCTTATTTTTATCATCCTAGCTCATATTATTACCCATATTATGCTTAAATGATCGATAGAACGACAATTACTATACTTATTACTCTTATTATTATGAATCTAACTCATATTATTAACCATATTAAGCAGATATGATCGATGGAACTACAATTACTCTACCCATTACACTTATTATTATCAATCTAACTCATATTATTAGCCATATTATGCTTATATGATCGATAGAACGACAATTACTGTATTTATTACTCTTATCATTATCAATCTAACTCATATTATTAGCCATATTATGCAGATATGATCGACAGAACGACAATTACTATACTTATTACTCTTTCTAATATCAATCTTACTCATATTATTAGCCATATTATGCATATATGATCGATAGAACGACAATTACTGTACTTATTACTCTTATCATTATCGATCTAACTCATATTATTAGCCATATTATACTTATATTATCGATAGAACGACAATTACTGTACTTATTACTGTTATTATTATCAGTCTAACTCATATTATTAGCCATATTATGCATATATGATCGATAGAACGACAATTACTATACTTATTACTATTATTATTATCAATCTAACTCATATTATTAGCCATATTATGCATATATGATCGATAGAACGACAATTACTATACTCACTACTCTTATTATTATCAATCTAACTCATATTATTAGACATATTATGCTTATATTATCGATAGAACGACAATTACTGTACTTATTACTGTTATTATTATCAATCTAACTCATATTATTAGCCATATTATGCTTATATGATCGACAGAACGACAATTACTATACTTATTACTCTTTCTATTATCAATCTAACTCATATTATTAGCCATATTATGCATATATGATCGATAGAACGACAATTACTGTACTTATTACTCTTATCATTATCGATCTAACTCATATTATTAGCCATATTATGCTTATATTATCGATAGAACGACAATTACTGTACTTATTACTGTTATTATTATCAATTTAACTCATATTATTAGCCATATTATGCTTAAATGATCGATAGAACGACAATTACTATACTTATTACTATTATTATTATCAATCTTACTCATATTATTAGCCATATTATGCATATATGATCGATACAACGACAATTACTGTACTTATTACTCTTATCATTATCGATCTAACTCATATTATTAGCCATATTATGCTTATATTATCGATAGAACGACAATTACTGTACTTATTACTGTTATTATTATCAATTTAACTCATATTATTAGCTCTATTATACTTAAATGAACGATAGAACTACAATTACTATACTTATTCCTATTATTATTATCAATCTTACTCATATTATTAGCCATATTATGCATATATGATCGATAGAACGACAATTACTGTACTTATTACTGTTCTTATTATCAATCTAACTCATATTATTAGCCATATTATGCTTAAATGATCGATAGAACGACAATTACTATACATATTACTATTATTATTATAAATCTTACTCATATTATTAGCCATA
Organism: Megachile rotundata; assembly: GCF_050947335.1. Lineage (NCBI taxonomy): Eukaryota > Metazoa > Arthropoda > Insecta > Hymenoptera > Megachilidae > Megachile > Megachile rotundata. Next base: position 88,964 of record NW_027473661.1, read on the forward strand.
TTATGCTTATATGATCGATAGAACGACAATTACTGTATTTATTACTCTTATCATTTTCGATATAACTCATATTATTAGCCATATTATGCTTATATGATCGACAGAACGACAATTACTATACTTATTATTCTTATTTTTATCAATCTAACTCATATTATTAGCCATATTATGCAGATATGATCGATAGAACGACAATTACTATACTTATTACACTCACTATTATCAATCTAACTCATATTATTAACAATATTATGCAGATATGATCGATAGCACGACATTTACTATACTTATTACTCATATTATTATCAATCTAACTCATATTATTAGCCATATTATGCTTATATGATCGATAGAACGACAATTACTATGCTTATTATTCTTATTTTTATCAACCTAACTCATATTATTAGCCATATTATGCTTAAATGATCGATAGACCGACAATTACTATACTTATTACTATTATTATTATCAATCTTACTCATATTATTAGCCATATTATGCTTATATGATCGATAGAACGACAATTACTGTACTTATTACTCTTATCATTATCGATCTAACTCATATTATTAGCCATATAATGCTTATATTATCGATAGAACGACAATTACTGTATTTATTACTGTTATTATTATCAATCTAACTCATATTATTAGCCATATTATGCTTATATGATCGATAGAACGACAATTACTATACTCACTACTCTTATTATTATCAATCTAACTCATATTATTAGACATATTATGCTTATATTACCGATAGAACGACAATTACTGTACTTATTACTGTTATTATTATCAATCTAACTCATATTATTAGCCATATTATGCATATATGATCGATAGAACGACAATTACTATACTTATTACACTTACTATTATCAATCTAACTCATATTATTAGCCATATTATGCTTATATGATCGACAGAACGACAATTACTATACTTATTACTCTTTCTATTATCAATCTAACTCATATTATTAGCCATATTATGCATATATGATCGATAGAACGACAATTACTGTACTTATTACTCTTATCATTATCGATCTAACTCATATTATTAGCCATATTATGCTTATATTATCGATAGAACGACAATTACTGTACTTATTACTGTTATTATTATCAATTTAACTCATATTATTAGCCATATTATGCGTAAATGATCGATAGAACGACAATTACTATAATTATTACTATTATTATTATCAATCTTACTCATATTATTAGCCATATTATGCATATATGATCGATAGAACGACAATTACTGTACTTATTACTCTTATCATTATCGATCTAACTCATATTATTAGCCATATTATGCTTATATTATCGATAGAACGACAATTACTGTACTTATTACTGTTATTATTATCAATCTAACTCATATTATTAGCCATATTATGCTTAAATGATCGATAGAACGACAATTACTATACATATTACTATTATTATTATAAATCTTACTCATATTATTAGCCATATTATGCTTATATGATCGATAGAACGACAATTACTGTATTTATTACTCTTATCATTTTCGATATAACTCATATTATTAGCCATATTATGCTTATATGATCGACAGAACGACAATTACTATACTTATTATTCTTATTTTTATCAACCTAACTCATATTATTACCCATATTATGCTTAAATGATCGATAGAACGACAATTACTATACTTATTACTCTTATTATTATGAATCTAACTCATATTATTAACCATATTATGCAGATATGATCGATAGAACTACAATTACTATACTCATTACTCTTATTATTATCAATCTAACTCATATTATTAGCCATATTATGCTTATATGATCGATAGAACGACAATTACTGTACTTATTACTCTTATCATTATCAATCTAACTCATATTATTAGCCATATTATGCAGATATGATCGACAGAACGACAATTACTATACTTATTACTCTTTCTATTATCAATCTTACTCATATTATTAGCCATATTATGCATATATGATCGATAGAACGACAATTACTGTACTTATTACTCTTATCATTATCGATCTAACTCATATTATTAGCCATATTATACTTATATTATCGATAGAACGACAATTACTGTACTTATTACTGTTATTATTATCAATCTAACTCATATTATTAGCCATATTATGCATATATGATCGATAGAACGACAATTACTATACTTATTACTATTATTATTATCAATCTAACTCATATTATTAGCCATATTATGCATATATGATCGATAGAACGACAATTACTGTACTTATTACTCTTATCATTATCGATCTAACTCATATTATTAGCCATATTATGCATATATGATCGATAGAACGACAATTACTGTACTTATTACTCTTATCATTATCGATCTAACTCATATTATTAGCCATATTATGCTTATATTATCGATAGAACGACAATTACTGTACTTATTACTGTTATTATTATCAATTTAACTCATATTATTAGCCATATTATGCTTAAATGATCGATAGAACGACAATTACTATACTTATTACTATTATTATTATCAATCTTACTCATATTATTAGCCATATTATGCATATATGATCGATAGAACGACAATTACTGTACTTATTACTCTTATCATTATCGATCTAACTCATATTATTAGCCATATTATGCTTATATTATCGATAGAACGACAATTACTGTACTTATTACTGTTATTATTATCAATTTAACTCATATTATTAGCTCTATTATACTTAAATGATCGATAGAACTACAATTACTATACTTATTACTATTATTATTATCAATCTTACTCATATTATTAGCCATATTATGCATATATGATCGATAGAACGACAATTACTGTACTTATTACTGTTCTTATTATCAATCTAACTCATATTATTAGCCATATTATGCTTAAATGATCGATACAACGACAATTACTATACATATTATTCTTATTTTTATCAATCTAACTCATATTATTAGCCATATTATGCAGATATGATCGATAGAACGACAATTACTATACTTATTACACTCACTATTATCAATCTAACTCATATTATTAACAATATTATGCAGATATGATCGATAGCACGACATTTACTATACTTATTACTCTTATTATTATCAACCTAACTCATATTATTAGCCATATTATGCTTATATGATCGATAGAACGACAATTACTATGCTTATTATTCTTATTTTTATCAACCTAACTCATATTATTAGCCATATTATGCTTAAATGATCGATAGACCGACAATTACTATACTTATTACTATTATTATTATCAATCTGACTCATATTATTAGCCATATTATGCTTATATGATCGATAGAACGACAATTACTGTACTTATTACTCTTATCATTATCGATCTAACTCATATTATTAGCCATATAATGCTTATATTATCGATAGAACGACAATTACTGTATTTATTACTGTTATTATTATCAATCTAACTCATATTATTAGCCATATTATGCTTATATGATCGATAGAACGACAATTACTATACTCACTACTCTTATTATTATCAATCTAACTCATATTATTAGACATATTATGCTTATATTACCGATAGAACGACAATTACTGTACTTATTACTGTTATTATTATCAATCTAACTCATATTATTAGCCATATTATGCATATATGATCGATAGAACGACAATTACTATACTTATTACACTTACTATTATCAATCTAACTCATATTATTAGCCATATTATGCTTATATGATCGACAGAACGACAATTACTATACTTATTACTCTTTCTATTATCAATCTAACTCATATTACTAGCCATATTATGCATATATGATCGATAGAACGACAATTACTGTACTTATTACTCTTATCATTATCGATCTAACTCATATTATTAGCCATATTATGCTTATATTATCGATAGAACGACAATTACTGTACTTATTACTGTTATTATTATCAATTTAACTCATATTATTAGCCATATTATGCGTAAATGATCGATAGAACGACAATTACTATACTTATTACTATTATTATTATCAATCTTACTCATATTATTAGCCATATTATGCATATATGATCGATAGAACGACAATTACTGTACTTATTACTCTTATCATTATCGATCTAACTCATATTACTAGCCATATTATGCTTATATTATCGATAGAACGACAATTACTGTACTTATTACTGTTATTATTATCAATCTAACTCATATTATTAGCCATATTATGCTTAAATGATCGATAGAACGACAATTACTATACATATTACTATTATTATTATAAATCTTACTCATATTATTAGCCATATTATGCTTATATGATCGATAGAACGACAATTACTGTATTTATTACTCTTATCATTTTCGATATAACTCATATTATTAGCCATATTATGCTTATATGATCGACAGAACGACAATTACTATACTTATTATTCTTATTTTTATCAACCTAACTCATATTATTACCCATATTATGCTTAAATGATCGATAGAACGACAATTACTATACTTATTACTCTTATTATTATGAATCTAACTCATATTATTAGCCATATTATGCTTATATGATCGATAGAACGACAATTACTGTACTTATTACTCTTATCATTATCAATCTAACTCATATTATGAGCCATATTATGCAGATATGATCGACAGAACGACAATTACTATACTTATTACTCTTTCTATTATCAATCTTACTCATATTATTAGCCATATTATGCATATATGATCGATAGAACGACAATTACTGTACTTATTACTCTTACCATTATCGATCTAACTCATATTATTAGCCATATTATACTTATATTATCGATAGAACGACAATTACTGTACTTATTACTGTTATTATTATCAATCTAACTCATATTATTAGCCATATTATGCATATATCATCGATAGAACGACAATTACTATACTTATTACTATTATTAATATCAATCTAACTCATATTATTAGCCATATTATGCTTGTATTATCGATAGAACGACAATTACTGTACTTATTACTGTTATTATTATCAATCTAACTCATATTGTTAGCCATATTATGCTTAAATGATCGATAGAACGACAATTACTATACTCACTAGTCTTATTATTATCAATCTAACTCATATTATTAGCCATATTATGCTTATATTATCGATAGAACGACAATTACTGTACTTATTACTGTTATTATTATCAATTTAACTCATATTATTAGCCATATTATGCTTAAATGATCGATAGAACGACAATTACTATACTTATTACTATTATTATTATCAATCTTACTCATATTATTAGCCATATTATGCATATATGATCGATAGAACGACAATTACTGTACTTATTACTCTTATCATTATCGATCTAACTCATATTACTAGCCATATTATGCTTATATTATCGATAGAACGACAATTACTGTACTTATTACTGTTATTATTATCAATCTAACTCATATTATTAGCCATATTATGCATATATGATCGATAGAACGACAATTACTGTACTTATTACTCTTATCATTATCGATCTAACTCATATTATTAGCCATATTATGCTTATATTATCGATAGAACGACAATTACTGTACTTATTACTGTTATTATTATCAATCTAACTCATATTATTAGCCATATTATGCTTATATGATTGATAGAACGACAATTACTATACTCACTACTCTTATTATTATCAATCTAACTCATATTATTAGTCATATTATGCTTATATTATCGATAGAACGACAATTACTGTACTTATTACTGTTATTATTATCAATCTAACTCATATTATTAGCTATATTATGCATATATGATCGATAGAACGACAATTACTATACTCATTACTCTTATCATTATCGATCTAACTCATATTACTAGCCATATTATGCTTATATTATCGATAGAACGACAATTACTGTACTTATTACTGTTATTATTATCAATCTAACTCATATTATTAGCCATATTATGCATATATGATCGATAGAACGACAATTACTGTACTTATTACTCTTATCATTATCGATCTAACTCATATTATGAGCCATATTATGCTTATATTATCGATAGAACGACAATTACTGTACTTATTACTGTTATTATTATCAATCTAACTCATATTATTAGCCATATTATGCTTATATGATTGATAGAACGACAATTACTATACTCACTACTCTTATTATTATCAATCTAACTCATATTATTAGTCATATTATGCTTATATTATCGATAGAACGACAATTACTGTACTTATTACTGTTATTATTATCAATCTAACTCATATTATTAGCTATATTATGCATATATGATCGATAGAACGACAATTACTATACTCATTACTCGTATTATTATCAATCTAACTCATATTTTTAGCCGTATTATGCTTATATGATCGATAGAACGACAATTACTATACTTATTACTATTATTATTATCAATCTTACTCATATTATTAGCCATATTATGCTTATATGATCGATAGAACGACAACTACTATACTTATTAGTCTTATTATTATGAATCTAACTCATATTATTAACCATATTATGCAGATACGATCGATAGAACTACAATTACTATACTCATTACTCTTATTATTATCAATCTAACTCATATTATTAGCCATATTAGGCTTAAATGATCGATAGAACGACAATTACTGTACTTATTACTGTTATTATTATCAATCTTACTCATATTATTAGCCATATTATGCTTATATGATTGATAGAACGACAACTACTATACTTATTACTCTTATTATTATCAATCTAACTCATATTATTAACCATATTATGCTTATATGATCGATAGAACGACAATTACTATACTTATTACTCTTATTATTATCAATCTAACTTATATTACTAGCCATATTATGATTAAATGATCGATAGAACGACAATTACTATACTTATTACTCTTATTATTATCAATCTTACTCATATTATTAGCCATATTATGCATATATGATCGATAGAACGACAATTACTGTACTTATTACGCTTATCATTATTGATCTAACTCATATTATTAGCCGTATTATGCTTAAATGATCGATAGAACAACAATTACTATACTTATTACTCTTATTATTATCAATCTAACTCATATTACCAGCCATATTATGCTTAAATGATCGATAGAACGACAATTACTATACTTATTACTCTTATTATTATCAATCTATCTCATATTATTAGCCATATTATGCTTATATGATCGATAGAACGACAATTACTATACTCACTACTCTTATTATTATCGATCTAACTCATATTATTAGCCATATTATGCTTATATTATCGATAGAACGACAATTACTGTACTTATTGCTGTTATTATTATCAATCTAACTCATAGTATTAGCCATATTATGCATATGTGATCGATAGAACGACAATTACTATACTTATTACACTTACTATTATCAATCTAACTCATATTATTAGCCATATTATACATATATGATCGATAGAACGACAATTACTGTACTTATTACTCTTATCATTATCGATCTAACTCATATTATTAGCCATATTATGCTTATATTATCGATAGAACGACAATTACTGTACTTATTACTGTTATTATTATCAATCTAACTCATATTATTAGCCATATTATGCTTATATGATCGATAGAACGACAATTACTATACTCACTACTCTTATTATTATCAATCTAACTCATATTATTAGACATATTATGCTTATATTATCGATAGAACGACAATTACTGTACTTATTACTGTTATTATTATCAATCTAACTCATATTATTAGCCATATTATGCATATATGATCGATAGAACGACAATTACTATACTTATTACACTTACTATTATCAATCTAACTCATATTATTAGTCATATTATGCTTATATGATCGATAGAACGACAATTACTATTCTTATTACTCTTACTATTATCAATCTAACTCATATTATTAGCCATATTATGCTTATATTATCGATAGAACGACAATTACTGTACTTATTACTGTTATTATTATCAATCTAACTCATATTATTAGCCATATTATGCTTATATGATTGATAGAACGACAATTACTATACTCACTACTCTTATTATTATCAATGTAACTCATATTATTAGTCATATTATGCTTATATTATCGATAGAACGACAATTACTGTACTTATTACTGTTATTATTATCAATCTAACTCATATTATTAGCTATATTATGCATATATGATCGATAGAACGACAATTACTATACTCATTACTCTTATTATTATCAATCTAACTCATATTATTAGCCATATTATGCTTAAATGATCGATAGAACGACAATTACTATACTCATTACTCGTATTATTATCAATCTAACTCATGTTTTTAGCCGTATTATGCTTATATGATCGATAGAACGACAATTACTATACTTATTACTATTATTATTATCAATCTTACTCATATTATTAGCCATATTATGCTTATATGATCGATAGAACGACAATTACTATACTTATTAGTCTTATTATTATGAATCTAACTCATATTATTAACCATATTATGCAGATACGATCGATAGAACTACAATTACTATACTCATTACTCTTATTATTATCAATCTAACTCATATTATTAGCCATATTAGGCTTAAATGATCGATAGAACGACAGTTACTATACTCACTACTCTTATTATTATCAATCTAACTCATATTATTAGACATATTATGCTTATATTATCGATAGAACGACAATTACTGTACTTATTACTGTTATTATTATCAATCTTACTCATATTATTAGCCATATTATGCTTATATGATTGATAGAACGACAACTACTATACTTATTACTCTTATTATTATCAATCTAACTCATATTATTAACCATATTATGCTTATATGATCGATAGAACGACAATTACTATACTTATTACTCTTATTATTATCAATCTAACTTATATTACTAGCCATATTATGATTAAATGATCGATAGAACGACAATTACTATACTTATTACTCTTATTATTATCAATCTATCTCATATTATTAGCCATATTATGCTTATATGATCGATAGAACGACAATTACTATACTCACTACTCTTATTATTATCGATCTAACTCATATTATTAGCCATATTATGCTTATATGATCGATAGAACGACAATTACTGTACTTATTACTCTTATCATTATCGATCTAACTCATATTATTAGCCATATTATGCTTATATGATCGATAGAACGACAATTACTATACTTATTACTCTTATTATTATCAATCTAACTCATATTATTAGCCATATTATGCAGATATGATCGATAGAACGACAATTACTATACTTATTACACTCACTATTATCAATCTAACTCATATTATTCACAATATTATGCAGATATGATCGATAGCACGACATTTACTATACTTATTACTCTTATTATTATCAACCTAACTCATATTATTAGCCATATTATGCTTATATGATCGATAGACCGACAATTACTATACTTATTACTCTTATTGTTATGAATCTAACTCATATTATTAACCATATTATGCAGATACGATCGATAGAACTACAATCACTATACTCATTACTCTTATTATTATCAATCTAACTCATATTATTAGCCATATTACGCTTAAATGATCGATAGAACGACAATTACTATACTCATTACTCGTATTATTATCAATCTAACTCATATTTTTAGCCGTATTATGCTTATATGATCGATAGAACGACAATTACTATACTTATTACTATTATTATTATCAATCTTACTCATATTATTAGCCATATTATGCTTATAGGATCGATAGAACGACAATTACTATACTTATTACTCTTATTATTATCAATCTATCTCATATTATTAGCCATATTATGCTTATATGATCGATAGAACGACAATTACTATACTCACTACTCTTATTATTATCGATCTAACTCATATTATTAGCCATATTATGCTTATATTATCGATAGAACGAAAATTACTGTACTTATTACTGTTATTATTATCAATTTAACTCATATTATTAGCCATATTATGCTTAAATGATCGATAGAACGACAATTACTATACTTATTACTATTATTATTATCAATCTTACTCATGTTATTAGCTATATTATGCATATATGATCGATAGAACGACAATTACTGTACTTATTACTCTTATCATTATCGATCTAACTCATATTATTAGCCATATTATGCTTATATTATCGATAGAACGACAATTACTGTACTTATTACTGTTATTATTATCAATCTAACTCATATTATTAGCCATATTATGCATATGTGATCGATAGAACGACAATTACTATACTTATTACACTTACTATTATCAATCTAACTCATATTATTAGCCATATTATGCATATATGATCGATAGAACGACAATTACTGTACTTATTACTCTTATCATTATCGATCTAACTCATATTATTAGCCATATTATGCTTATATTATCGATAGAACGACAATTACTGTACTTATTACTGTTATTATTATCAATCTAACTCATATTATTAGCCATATTATGCTTATATGATCGATAGAACGACAATTACTATACTCACTACTCTTATTATTGTCAATCTAACTCATATTATTAGCCATATTATGCTTATATTATCGATAGAACGACAATATCTGTACTTATTACTGTTATTATTATCAATCTAACTCATATTATTAGCCATATTATGCATATATGATCGATAGAACGACAATTACTATACTTATTACACTTAATATTATCAATCTAACTCATATTATTAGCCATATTATGCATATATGATCGATAGAACGACAATTACTGTACTTATTACTCTTATCATTATCGATCTAACTCATATTATTAGCCATATTATGCATATATGATCGATAGAACGACAATTACTGTACTTATTACTCTTATCATTATCAATCTAACTCATATTATTAGCCATATTATGCTTATATTATCGATAGAACGACAATTACCGTACTTATTACTGTTATTATTATCAATCTAACTCATATTATTAAGCATATTATGCAGATACGATCGATAGAACTACAATTACTATACTTATTACTCTTATTATTATCAATCTAACTCACATTATTAGCCGTATTATGCTTAAATGATCGATAGAACGACAATTACTATACTCATTACTCTTATTATTATCAATCTAACTCATATTATTAGCCATATTATGCTTAAATGATCGATAGAACGACAATTACTATCCTCATTACTCGTATTATTATCAATCTAACTCATATTTTTAGCCGTATTATGCTTATATGATCGATAGAACGACAATTACGATACTTATTACTATTATTATTATCAATCTTACTCATATTATTAGCCGTATTATGCTTATATGATCGATAGAACGACAATTACTATACTTATTACTCTTATTATTATCAATCTAACTCATATTATTAACCATATTATGCTAATTTGATCGATAGAACGACAATTACTATACTTATTACTCTTATTATTATCAAGCTAACTCATATTATTAGCCATATTATGCTTATATGATCGACAAAACGACAGTTACTATACTTATTATTCTTATTTTTATCAACCTAACTCATATTATTAGCCATATTATGCTTAAATGATCGATAGAACGACAATTACTATACTTATTACTCTTATTATTATCAATCTAACTCATATTATTAGCCATATTATGCTTAAATGATCGATAGAACGACAATTACTATACTTATTACTCTTATTATTATCAAGCTAACTCATATTATTAGCCATATTATGCTTATATGATCGACAGAACGACAATTACTATACTTATTACTCTTATTATTATCAATCCAACTCATATTACTAGCCATATTATGCTCAAATGATCGATAGAACGACAATTACTATACTTATTACTCTTATTATTATCAATCTAACTCATATTATTAGCCATATTATGCTTATATGATCGATAGAACGACAATCACTATGCTTATTATTCTTATTTTTATCAACCTAACTCATATTATTAGCCATATTATGCTTAAATGATCGATAGACCGACAATTACTATACTTATTACCATTATTATTATCAATCTTACTCATATTATTAGCCATATTATGCTTATATGATCGATAGAACGACAATTACTGTACTTATTGCTCTCATTATTATCAATCTAACTCATATTATTAGCCATATTATGCTTAAATGATCGATAGAACGACAATTACTATACTCATTACTCGTATTATTATCAATCTAACTCATATTTTTAGCCGTATTATGCTTATATGATCGATAGAACGACAATTACTATACTTATTACTATTATTATTATCAATCTTACTCATATTATTAGCCATATTATGCTTATATGATCGATAGAACGACAATTACTATACTTATTACTCTTATTATTGTCAATCTAACTCATATTATTAACCATATTATGCTTATATGATCGATAGAACGACAATTACTATACTTATTACTCTTATTATTATCAATCTAACTTATATTACTAGCCATATTATGATTAAATGATCGATAGAACGACAATTACTATACTTATTACTCTTATTATCATCAATCTAACTCATATTATTAGCCATATTATGCTTATATGATCGATAGAACGACAATTACTATACTTATTACTCTTATTATTATCAATCTAACTCATATTATTAAGCATATTATGCAGATACGATCGATAGAACTACAATTACTATACTTATTACTCTTATTATTATCAATCTAACTCATATTATTAGCCGTATTATGCTTAAATGATCGATAGAACGACAATTACTATACTTATTACACTTATTATTATCAATCTAACTCATATTATTAGCCATATTATGCTTATATGATCGACAGAACGACAATTACTATACTCATTATTCTTATTTTTATCAACCTAACTCATATTATTACCCATATTATGCTTAAATGACCGATAGAACGACAATTACTATACTTATTACTCTTATTATTATGAATCTAACTCATATTATTAACCATATTATGCAGATATGATCGATAGAACTACAATTACTATACTCATTGCTCTTATTATTATCAATCTAACTCATATTATTAGCCATATTATGCTTATATGATCGATAGAACGACAATTACTGTACTTATTACTCTTATCATTATCGATCTAACTCATATTATTAGCCATATTATGCTTATATGATCGATAGAACGACAATTACTATACTTATTACTCCTATTATTATCAATCTAACTCATATTATTAGCCATATTATGCAGATATGATCGATAGAACGACAAGTACTATACTTATTACACTCACTATTATCAATCTAACTCATATTATTAACAATATTATGCAGATACGATCGATAGAACTACAATTACTATACTCATTACTCTTATTATTATCAATCTAACTCATATTATTAGCCATATTATGCTTAAATGATCGATAGAACGACAATTACTATCCTCATTACTCGTATTATTATCAATCTAACTCATATTTTTAGCCGTATTATGCTTATATGATCGATAGAACGACAATTACTATACTTATTACTATTATTATTATCAATCTAACTCATATTATTAACAATATTATGCAGATACGATCGATAGAACTACAATTACTATACTCATTACTCTTATTATTATCAATCTAACTCATATTATTAGCCATATTATGCTTAAATGATCGATAGAACGACAATTACTATCCTCATTACTCGTATTATTATCAATCTAACTCATATTTTTAGCCGTATTATGCTTATATGATCGATAGAACGACAATTACTATACTTATTACTATTATTATTATCAATCTTACTCATATTATTAGCCGTATTATGCTTATATGATCGATAGAACGACAATTACTATACTTATTACTCTTATTATTATCAATCTAACTCATATTATTAACCATATTATGCTAATTTGATCGATAGAACGACAATTACTATACTTATTACTCTTATTATTATCAATCTAACTCATATTATTAGCCATATTATGCTTAAATGATCGATAGAACGACAATTACTATCCTCATTACTCGTATTATTATCAATCTAACTGATATTTTTAGCCGTATTATGCTTATATGATCGATAGAACGACAATTACTATACTTATTACTATTATTATTATCAATCTTACTCATATTATTAGCCGTATTATGCTTATATGATCGATAGAACGACAATTACTATACTTATTACTCTTATTATTATCAATCTAACTCATATTATTAACCATATTATGCTAATTTGATCGATAGAACGACAATTACTATACTTATTACTCTTATTATTATCAATCTAACTCATATTATTAGCCATATTATGCTTATATGATCGATAGAACTACAATTACTATACTCATTGCTCTTATTATTATCAATCTAACTCATATTATTAGCCATATTATGCTTATATGATCGATAGAACGACAATTACTGTACTTATTACTCTTATCATTATCGATCTAACTCATATTATTAGCCATATTATGCTTATATGATCGATAGAACGACAATTACTATACTTATTACTCCTATTATTATCAATCTAACTCATATTATTAGCCATATTATGCAGATATGATCGATAGAACGACAATTACTATACTTATTACACTCACTATTATCAATCTAACTCATATTATTAACAATATTATGCAGATACGATCGATAGAACTACAATTACTATACTCATTACTCTTATTATTATCAATCTAACTCATATTATTAGCCATATTATGCTTAAATGATCGATAGAACGACAATTACTATCCTCATTACTCGTATTATTATCAATCTAACTCATATTTTTAGCCGTATTATGCTTATATGATCGATAGAACGACAATTACTATACTTATTACTATTATTATTATCAATCTTACTCATATTATTAGCCGTATTATGCTTATATGATCGATAGAACGACAATTACTATACTTATTACTCTTATTATTATCAATCTAACTCATATTATTAACCATATTATGCTAATTTGATCGATGGAACGACAATTGCTATACTTATTACTCTTATTATTATCAATCTAACTCATATTATTAGCCATATTATGCTTATATGATCGATAGAACGACAATTACTATACTTATTACTCTTATTATTATCAATCTAACTCATATTACCAGCCATATTATGCTTAAATGATCGATAGAACTACAATTACTATACTCATTGCTCTTATTATTATCAATCTAACTCATATTATTAGCCATATTATGCATATATGATCGATAGAACGACAATTACTATACTTATAACACTCACTATTATCAATCTAACTCATATTATTAACAATATTATGCAGATACGATCGATAGAACTACAATTACTATACTCATTACTCTTATTATTATCAATCTAACTCATATTATTAGCCATATTATGCTTAAACGATCGATAGAACGACAATTACTATCCTCATTACTCGTATTATTATCAATCTAACTCATATTTTTAGCCGTATTATGCTTATATGATCGATAGAACGACAATTACTATACTTATTACTATTATTATTATCAATCTTACTCATATTATTAGCCGTATTATGCTTATATGATCCATAGAACGACAATTACTATACTTATTACTCTTATTATTATCAATCTAACTCATATTATTAACCATATTATGCTAATTTGATCGATAGAACGACAATTACTATACTTATTACTCTTATTATTATCAAGCTAACTCATATTATTAGCCATATTATGCTTATATGATCGACAAAACGACAATTACTATACTTATTATTCTTATTTTTATCAACCTAACTCATATTATTAGCCATATTATGCTTAAATGATCGATAGAACGACAATTACTATACTTATTACTCCTATTATTATCAATCTAACTCATATTATTAACAATATTATGCAGATACGATCGATAGAACTACAATTACTATACTCATTACTGTTATTATTATCAATCTAACTCATATTACCAGCCATATTATGCTTAAATGATCGATAGATCGACAATTACTATACTTATTACTCGTATTATTATCAATCTAACTCATATTTTTAGCCGTATTATGCTTATATGATCGATAGAACGACAATTACTGTACTTATTACTGTTATTATTATCAATCTAACTCATATTATTAGCCATATTATGCTTATATGATCGATAGAACGACAATTACTATACTCACTACTCTTATTATTATCAATCTAACTCATATTATTAGACATATTATGCTTATATTATCGATAGAACGACAATTACTGTACTTATTACTGTTATTATTATCAATCTAACTCATATTATTAGCCATATTATGCATATATGATCGATAGAACGACAATTACTATACTTATTACACTTACTATTATCAATCTAACTCATATTATTAGCCATATTATGCTTATATGATCGATAGAACGACAATTACTATACTTATTACTCTTACTATTATCAATCTAACTCATATTATTAGCCATATTATGCATATATGATCGATAGAACGACAATTACTGTACTTATTACTCTTATCATTATCGATCTAACTCATATTATTAGCCATATTATGCTTATATTATCGATAGAACGACAATTACTGTACTTATTACTGTTATTATTATCAATTTAACTCATATTATTAGACATATTATGCTTAAATGATCGATAGAACGACAATTACTATACTTATTACTATTATTATTATCAATCTTACTCATATTATTAGCCATATTATGCATATATGATCGATAGAACGACAATTACTGTACTTATTACTCTTATCATTATTGATCTAACTCATATTATTAGCCATATTATGCTTATATTATCGATAGAACGACAATTACTGTACTTATTACTGTTATTATTATCAATCTAACTCATATTATTAGCCATATTATGCATATATGATCGATAGAACGACAATTACTATACTTATTACACTTACTATTATCAATCTAACTCATATTATTAGCCATATTATGCATATATGATCGAAAGAACGACAAATACTGTACTTATTACTCTTATCATTATCGATCTAACTCATATTATTAGCCATATTATGCTTATATTATCGATAGAACGACAATTACTGTACTTATTACTGTTATTATTATCAATCTAACTCATATTATTAGCCATATTATGCTTAAATGATCGATAGAACGACAATTACTATACATATTACTATTATTATTATAAATCTTACTCATATTATTAGCCATATTATGCTTATATGATCGATAGAACGACAATTACTGTACTTATTACTCTTATCATTTTCGATCTAACTCATATTATTAGCCATATTATGCTTATATGATCGATAGAACGACAATTACTATACTTATTACTATTATTATTATCAATCTAACTCATATTATTAACCATATTATGCAGATATGATCGATAGAACGACAATTAATGTACTTATTACTGTTGTTATTATCAATCTAACTCATATTATTAGTCATATTATGCATATATGATCGATAGAACGACAATTACTATACTTATTACACTTACTATTATCAATCTAACTCATATTATTAGCCATATTATGCTTATATGATCGATAGAACGACAATTACTATACTCACTACTCTTACTATTATCAACCTAACTCATATTATTAGCCACATTATGCTTAAATGATCGATAGAACGACAATTACTATACTTGTTACTCTTATTATTATGAATCTAACTCATATTATTAAGCATATTATGCAGATACGATCGACAGAACTACAATTACTATACTCATTACTCTTATTATTATCAATCTAACTCATATTATTAGCCATATTATGCTTATATGATCGATAGAACGACAATTACTGTACTTATTACTCTTATCATTATCGATCTAACTCATATTATTAGCCATATTATGCTTATATGATCGATAGAACGACAATTACTATACTTATTACTCTTATTATTATCAATCTAACTCATATTATTAGCCATATTATGCAGATATGATCGATAGAACGACAATTACTATACTTATTACACTCACTATTATCAATCTAACTCATATTATTAACAATATTATGCAGATATGTTCGATAGCACGACATTTACTATGCTTATTACTCTTATTATTATCAACCTAACTCATATTATTAGCCATATTATGCTTATATGATCGATAGAACGACAATTACTATGCTTATTATTCTTATTTTTATCAACCTAACTCATATTATTAGCCATATTATGCTTAAATGATCGATAGACCGACAATTACTATACTTATTACCATTATTATTATCAATCTTACTCATATTATTAGCCATATTATGCTTATATGATCGATAGAACGACAATTACTGTACTTATTACTCTCATTATTATCAATCTAACTCATATTATTAGCCATATTATGCAGATATGATCGATAGAACGACAATTACTATACTTATTACACTCACTATTATCAATCTAACTCATATTATTAACAATATTATGCAGATATGATCGATAGCACGACATTTACTATACTTATTACTCTTATTATTATCAACCTAACTCATATTATTAGCCATATTATGCTTATATGATCGATAGAACGACAATTACTATACTTATTATTCTTATTTTTATCAACCTAACTCATATTATTAGCCATATTATGCTTAAATGATCGATAGACCGACAATTACTATACTTATTACTCTTATTGTTATGAATCTAACTCATATTATTAACCATATTATGCAGATACGATCGATAGAACTACAATCACTATACTCATTACTCCTATTATTATCAATCTAACTCATATTATTAGCCATATTATGCTTAAATGATCGATAGAACGACAATTACTATACTCATTACTCGTATTATTATCAATCTAACTCATATTTTTAGCCGTATTATGCTTATATGATCGATAGAACGACAATTACTATACTCACTACTCTTATTATTATCAATCTAACTCATATTATTAGACATATTATGCTTATATTATCGATAGAACGACAATTACTGTACTTATTACTGTTATTATTATCAATCTAACTCATATTATTAGCCATATTATGCATATATGATCGATAGAACGACAATTACTATACTTATTACACTTACTATTATCAATCTAACTCATATTATTAGCCATATTATGCTTATATGATCGATAGAACGACAATTACTATACTTATTACTCTTACTATTATCAATCTAACTCATATTATTAGCCATATTATGCTTAAATGATCGATAGAACGACAATTACTATACTCATTACTCGTATTATTATCAATCTAACTCATATTTTTAGCCGTATTATGCTTATATGATCGATAGAACGACAATTACTATACTTATTACTATTATTATTATCAATCTTACTCATATTATTAGCCATATTATGCTTATATGATCGATAGAACGACAATTACTATACTTATTACTCTTATTATTATCAATCTAACTCATATTATTAACCATATTATGCTTATATGATCGATAGAACGACAATTACTATACTTATTACTCTTATTATTATCAATCTAACTTATATTACTAGCCATATTATGATTAAATGATCGATAGAACGACAATTACTATACTTATTACTCTTATTATTATCAATCTAACTCATATTATTAGCCATATTATGCTTATATGATCGATAGAACGACAATTACTATACTTATTACTCTTATTATTATCAATCTAACTCATATTACCAGCCATATTATGCTTAAATGATCGATAGAACGACAATTACTATACTTATTACTCTTATTATTATCAATCTAACTCATATTATTAGCCATATTATGCTTAAATGATCGATAGAACTACAATCACTATACTTATTACTCTTATTATTATCAACCTAACTCATATTATTAGCCATATTATGCTTAAATGATCGATAGACCGACAATTACTATACTTATTACTCTTATTGTTATGAATCTAACTCATATTATTAACCATATTATGCAGATACGATCGATAGAACTACAATCACTATACTCATTACTCCTATTATTATCAATCTAACTCATATTATTAGCCATATTATGCTTAAATGATCGATAGAACGACAATTACTATACTCATTACTCGTATTATTATCAATCTAACTCATATTTTTAGCCGTATTATGCTTACATGATCGATAGAACGACAATTACTATACTCACTACTCTTATTATTATCAATCTAACTCATATTATTAGACATATTATGCTTATATTATCGATAGAACGACAATT
Source organism: Megachile rotundata (assembly GCF_050947335.1). Classification (NCBI taxonomy): domain Eukaryota; kingdom Metazoa; phylum Arthropoda; class Insecta; order Hymenoptera; family Megachilidae; genus Megachile; species Megachile rotundata. The sequence continues at coordinate 109,247 of NW_027473661.1, forward strand.
ACTGTACTTATTACTGTTATTATTATCGATCTAACTCATATTATTAGCCATATTATGCATATATGATCGATAGAACGACAATTACTATACTTATTTCACTTACTATTATCAATCTAACTCATATTATTAGCCATATTATGCTTATATGATCGATAGAACGACAATTACTATACTTATTACTCTTACTATTATCAATCTAACTCATATTATTAGCCATATTATGCATATATGATCGATAGCACGACATTTACTATACTTATTACTCTTATTATTATCGACCTAACTCATATTATTAGCCATATTATGCTTATATGATCGATAGAGCGACAATTACTATACTTATTATTCTTATTTTTATCAACCTAACTCATATTATTAGCCATATTATGCTTAAATGATCGATAGACCGACAATTACTATACTTATTACTCTTATTGTTATGAATCTAACTCATATTATTAACCATATTATGCAGATACGATCGATAGAACTACAATCACTATACTCATTACTCCTATTATTATCAATCTAACTCATATTATTAGCCATATTATGCTTAAATGATCGATAGAACGACAATTACTATACTCATTACTCGTATTATTATCAATCTAACTCATATTTTTAGCCGTATTATGCTTATATGATCGATAGAACGACAATTACTATACTTATTACTATTATTATTATCAATCTTACTCATATTATTAGCCATATTATGCTTATATGATCGATAGAACGACAATTACTATACTTATTACTCTTATTATTATCAATCTAACTCATATTATTAACCATATTATGCTTATATGATCGATAGAACGACAATTACTATACTTATTACTCTTATTATTATCAATCTAACTTATATTACTAGCCATATTATGATTAAATGATCGATAGAACGACAATTACTATACTTATTACTCTTATTATTATCAATCTAACTCATATTATTAGCCATATTATGCTTATATGATCGATAGAACGACAATTACTATACTTATTACTCTTATTATTATCAATCTAACTCATATTACCAGCCATATTATGCTTAAATGATCGATAGAACGACAATTACTATACTTATTACTCTTATTATTATCAATCTAACTCATATTATTAGCCATATTATGCTTAAATGATCGATAGAACTACAATCACTATACTTATTACTCTTATTATTATCAACCTAACTCATATTATTAGCCATATTATGCTTAAATGATCGATAGAACGACAATTACTATACTTATTACTCTTATTATTATCAATCTATCTCATATTATTAGCCATATTATGCTTATATGATCGATAGAACGACAATTACTGTACTTATTACTCTTATCATTATCGATCTAACTCATATTATTAGCCATATTATGCTTATATGATCGATAGAACGACAATTACTATACTTATTACTCTTATTATTATCAATCTAACTCATATTATTAGCCATATTATGCAGATATGATCGATAGAACGACAATTACTATACTTATTACACTCACTATTATCAATCTAACTCATATTATTAACAATATTATGCAGATATGATCGATAGCACGACATTTACTATACTTATTACTCTTATTATTATCAACCTAACTCATATTATTAGCCATATTATGCTTATATGATCGATAGAACGACAATTACTATACTTATTACTCTTATTATTATCAATCTAACTCATATTATTAACCATATTATGCTTATATGATCGATAGAACGACAATTACTATACTTATTACTCTTATTATTATCAATCTAACTTATATTACTAGCCATATTATGATTAAATGATCGATAGAACGACAATTACTATACTTATTACTCTTATTATTATCAATCTAACTCATATTTTTAGCCGTATTATGCTTATATGATCGATAGAACGACAATTACTATACTTATTACTATTATTATTATCAATCTTACTCATATTATTAGCCATATTATGCTTATATGATCGATAGAACGACAATTACTATACTTATTACTCTTATTATTATCAATCTAACTCATATTATTAACCATATTATGCTTATATGATCGATAGAACGACAATTACTATACTTATTACTCTTATTATTATCAATCTAACTTATATTACTAGCCATATTATGATTAAATGATCGATAGAACGACAATTACTATACTTATTACTCTTATTATTATCAATCTATCTCATATTATTAGCCATATTATGCTTATATGATCGATAGAACGACAATTACTGTACTTATTACTGTTATTATTATCAATCTAACTCATATTATTAGCCATATTATGCTTATATGATCGATAGAACGACAATTACTATACTCACTACTCTTATTATTATCAATCTAACTCATATTATTAGACATATTATGCTTATATTATCGATAGAACGACAATTACTGTACTTATTACTGTTATTATTATCAATCTAACTCATATTATTAGCCATATTATGCTTATATGATCGATAGAACGACAATTACTATACTCACTACTCTTATTGTTATCAATCTAACTCATATTATTAGACATATTATGCTTATATTATCGATAGAACGACAATTACTGTACTTATTACTGTTATTATTATCAATCTAACTCATATTATTAGCCATATTATGCATATATGATCGATAGAACGACAATTACTATACTTATTACACTTACTATTATCAATCTAACTCATATTATTAGCCATATTATGCTTATATGATCGATAGAACGACAATTACTATACTTATTACTCTTACTATTATCAATCTAACTCATATTATTATCCATATTATGCATATATGATCGATAGCACGACATTTACTATACTTATTACTCTTATTATTATCGACCTAACTCATATTATTAGCCATATTATGCTTATATGATCGATAGAACGACAATTACTATACTTATTATTCTTATTTTTATCAACCTAACTCATATTATTAGCCATATTATGCTTAAATGATCGATAGACCGACAATTACTATACTTATTACTCTTATTGTTATGAATCTAACTCATATTATTAACCATATTATGCAGATACGATCGATAGAACTACAATCACTATACTCATTACTCCTATTATTATCAATCTAACTCATATTATTAGCCATATTATGCTTAAATGATCGATAGAACGACAATTACTATACTCATTACTCGTATTATTATCAATCTAACTCATATTTTTAGCCGTATTATGCTTATATGATCGATAGAACGACAATTACTATACTTATTACTCTTATTATTATCAATCTAACTTATATTACTAGCCATATTATGATTAAATGATCGATAGAACGACAATTACTATACTTATTACTCTTATTATTATCAATCTAACTCATATTATTAGCCATATTATGCTTATATGATCGATAGAACGACAATTACTATACTTATTACTCTTATTATTATCAATCTAACTCATATTACCAGCCATATTATGCTTAAATGATCGATAGAACGACAATTACTATACTTATTACTCTTATTATTATCAATCTAACTCATATTATTAGCCATATTATGCTTAAATGATCGATAGAACTACAATCACTATACTTATTACTCTTATTATTATCAACCTAACTCATATTATTAGCCATATTATGCTTAAATGATCGATAGAACGACAATTACTATACTTATTACTCTTATTATTATCAATCTATCTCATATTATTAGCCATATTATGCTTATATGATCGATAGAACGACAATTACTGTACTTATTACTGTTATTATTATCAATCTAACTCATATTATTAGCCATATTATGCTTATATGATCGATAGAACGACAATTACTATACTCACTACTCTTATTATTATCAATCTAACTCATATTATTAGACATATTATGCTTATATTATCGATAGAACGACAATTACTGTACTTATTACTGTTATTATTATCAATCTAACTCATATTATTAGCCATATTATGCTTATATCATCGATAGAACGACAATTACTATACTCACTACTCTTATTATTATCAATCTAACTCATATTATTAGCCATATTATGCTTATATGATCGATAGAACGACAATTACTATACTTATTACTCTTATTATTATCAATCTAACTCATATTACCAGCCATATTATGCTTATATTATCGGTAGAACGACAATTACTGTACTTATTACTGTTATTATTATCAATCTAACTCATATTATTAGCCATATTATGCATATATGATCGATAGAACGACAATTACTATACTTATTACACTTACTATTATCAATCTAACTCATATTATTAGCCATATTATGCTTATATGATCGATAGAACGACAATTACTGTACTTATTACTGTTATTATTATCAATCTAACTCATATTATTAGCCATATTATGCATATATGATCGATAGAACGACAATTACTATACTTATTACACTTACTATTATCAATCTAACTCATATTATTAGCCATATTATGCATATATGATCGATAGAACGACAATTACTGTACTTATTACTCTTATCATTATCGATCTAACTCATATTATTAGCCATATTATGCTTATATTATCGATAGAACGACAATTACTGTACTTATTACTGTTATTATTATCAATCTATCTCATATTATTAGCCATATTATGCAGATATGATCGATAGAACGACAATTAATGTACTTATTACTATTGTTATTATCAATCTAACTCATATTATTAGTCATATTATGCATATATGATCGATAGAACGACAATTACTATACTTATTACACTTACTATTATCAATCTAACTCATATTATTAGCCATATTATGCTTATATGATCGATAGAACGACAATTACTATACTTATTACTCTTACTATTATCAATCTAACTCATATTATTACCCATATTATGCATATATGATCGATAGAACGACAATTACTGTACTTATTACTCTTATCATTATCGATCTAACTCATATTATTAGCCATATTATGCTTATATTATCGATAGAACGACAATTACTGTACTTATTACTGTTATTATTATCAATTTAACTCATATTATTAGACATATTATGCTTAAATGATCGATAGAACGACAATTACTATACTTATTACTATTATTATTATCAATCTTACTCATATTATTAGCCATATTATGCATATATGATCGATAGAACGACAATTACTGTACTTATTACTCTTATCATTATTGATCTAACTCATATTATTAGCCATATTATGCTTATATTATCGATAGAACGACAATTACTGTACTTATTACTGTTATTATTATCAATCTAACTCATATTATTAGCCATATTATGCATATATGATCGATAGAACGACAATTACTATACTTATTACACTTACTATTATCAATCTAACTCATATTATTAGCCATATTATGCATATATGATCGATAGAACGACAATTCCTGTACTTATTACTCTTATCATTATCGATCTAACTCATATTATTAGCCATATTATGCTTATATTATCGATAGAACGACAATTACTGTACTTATTACTGTTATTATTATCAATCTAACTCATATTATTAGCCATATTATGCTTAAATGATCGATAGAACGACAATTACTATACATATTACTATTATTATTATAAATCTTACTCATATTATTAGCCATATTATGCTTATATGATCGATAGAACGACAATTACTGTACTTATTACTCTTATCATTTTCGATCTAACTCATATTATTAGCCATATTATGCTTATATTATCGATAGAACGACAATTAATGTACTTATTACTGTTGTTATTATCAATCTAACTCATATTATTAGTCATATTATGCATATATGATCGATAGAACGACAATTACTATACTTATTACACTTACTATTATCAATCTAACTCATATTATTAGCCATATTATGCTTATATGATCGATAGAACGACAATTACTATACTCACTACTCTTACTATTATCAACCTAACTCATATTATTAGCCATATTATGCTTAAATGATCGATAGAACGACAATTACTATACTTGTTACTCTTATTATTATGAATCTAACTCATATTATTAAGCATATTATGCAGATACGATCGACAGAACTACAATTACTATACTCATTACTCTTATTATTATCAATCTAACTCATATTATTAGCCATATTATGCTTATATGATCGATAGAACGACAATTACTGTACTTATTACTCTTATCATTATCGATCTAACTCATATTATTAGCCATATTATGCTTATATGATCGATAGAACGACAATTACTATGCTTATTACTCTTATTATTATCAATCTAACTCATATTATTAGCCATATTATGCAGATATGATCGATAGAACGACAATTACTATACTTATTACACTCACTATTATCAATCTAACTCATATTATTAACAATATTATGCAGATATGATCGATAGCACGACATTTACTATACTTATTACTCTTATTATTATCAACCTAACTCATATTATTAGCCATATTATGCTTATATGATCGATAGAACGACAATTACTATGCTTATTATTCTTATTTTTATCAACCTAACTCATATTATTAGCCATATTATGCTTAAATGATCGATAGACCGACAATTACTATACTTATTACCATTATTATTATCAATCTTACTTATATTATTAGCCATATTATGCTTATATGATCGATAGAACGACAATTACTGTACTTATTACTCTCATTATTATCAATCTAACTCATATTATTAGCCATATTATGCAGATATGATCGATAGAACGACAATTACTATACTTATTACACTCACTATTATCAATCTAACTCATATTATTAACAATATTATGCAGATATGATCGATAGCACGACATTTACTATACTTATTACTCTTATTTTTATCAACCTAACTCATATTATTACCCATATTATGCTTAAATGATCGATAGAACGACAATTACTATACTTATTATTCTTATTTTTATCAACCTAACTCATATTATTAGCCATATTATGCTTAAATGATCGATAGACCGACAATTACTATACTTATTACTCTTATTGTTATGAATCTAACTCATATTATTAACCATATTATGCAGATACGATCGATAGAACTACAATCACTATACTCATTACTCCTATTATTATCAATCTAACTCATATTATTAGCCATATTATGCTTAAATGATCGATAGAACGACAATTACTATACTCATTACTCGTATTATTATCAATCTAACTCATATTTTTAGCCGTATTATGCTTATATGATCGATAGAACGACAATTACTATACTCACTACTCTTATTATTATCAATCTAACTCATATTATTAGACATATTATGCTTATATTATCGATAGAACGACAATTACTGTACTTATTACTGTTATTATTATCAATCTAACTCATATTATTAGCCATATTATGCATATATGATCGATAGAACGACAATTACTATACTTATTACACTTACTATTATCAATCTAACTCATATTATTAGCCATATTATGCTTATATGATCGATAGAACGACAATTACTATACTTATTACTCTTATTATTATCAATCTAACTTATATTACTAGCCATATTATGATTAAATGATCGATAGAACGACAATTACTATACTTATTACTCTTACTATTATCAATCTAACTCATATTATTATCCATATTATGCATATATGATCGATAGCACGACATTTACTATACTTATTACTCTTATTATTATCGACCTAACTCATATTATTAGCCATATTATGCTTATATGATCGATAGAACGACAATTACTATACTTATTATTCTTATTTTTATCAACCTAACTCATATTATTAGCCATATTATGCTTAAATGATCGATAGACCGACAATTACTATACTTATTACTCTTATTGTTATGAATCTAACTCATATTATTAACCATATTATGCAGATACGATCGATAGAACTACAATCACTATACTCATTACTCCTATTATTATCAATCTAACTCATATTATTAGCCATATTATGCTTAAATGATCGATAGAACGACAATTACTATACTCATTACTCGTATTATTATCAATCTAACTCATATTTTTAGCCGTATTATGCTTATATGATCGATAGAACGACAATTACTATACTTATTACTCTTATTATTATCAATCTAACTTATATTACTAGCCATATTATGATTAAATGATCGATAGAACGACAATTACTATACTTATTACTCTTATTATTATCAATCTAACTCATATTATTAGCCATATTATGCTTATATGATCGATAGAACGACAATTACTATACTTATTACTCTTATTATTATCAATCTAACTCATATTACCAGCCATATTATGCTTAAATGATCGATAGAACGACAATTACTATACTTATTACTCTTATTATTATCAATCTAACTCATATTATTAGCCATATTATGCTTAAATGATCGATAGAACTACAATCACTATACTTATTACTCTTATTATTATCAACCTAACTCATATTATTAGCCATATTATGCTTAAATGATCGATAGAACGACAATTACTATACTTATTACTCTTATTATTATCAATCTATCTCATATTATTAGCCATATTATGCTTATATGATCGATAGAACGACAATTACTGTACTTATTACTGTTATTATTATCAATCTAACTCATATTATTAGCCATATTATGCTTATATGATCGATAGAACGACAATTACTATACTCACTACTCTTATTATTATCAATCTAACTCATATTATTAGACATATTATGCTTATATTATCGATAGAACGACAATTACTGTACTTATTACTGTTATTATTATCAATCTAACTCATATTATTAGCCATATTATGCTTATATCATCGATAGAACGACAATTACTATACTCACTACTCTTATTATTATCAATCTAACTCATATTATTAGCCATATTATGCTTATATGATCGATAGAACGACAATTACTATACTTATTACTCTTATTATTATCAATCTAACTCATATTACCAGCCATATTATGCTTATATTATCGGTAGAACGACAATTACTGTACTTATTACTGTTATTATTATCAATCTAACTCATATTATTAGCCATATTATGCATATATGATCGATAGAACGACAATTACTATACTTATTACACTTACTATTATCAATCTAACTCATATTATTAGCCATATTATGCTTATATGATCGATAGAACGACAATTACTGTACTTATTACTGTTATTATTATCAATCTAACTCATATTATTAGCCATATTATGCATATATGATCGATAGAACGACAATTACTATACTTATTACACTTACTATTATCAATCTAACTCATATTATTAGCCATATTATGCATATATGATCGATAGAACGACAATTACTGTACTTATTACTCTTATCATTATCGATCTAACTCATATTATTAGCCATATTATGCTTATATTATCGATAGAACGACAATTACTGTACTTATTACTGTTATTATTATCAATCTATCTCATATTATTAGCCATATTATGCAGATATGATCGATAGAACGACAATTAATGTACTTATTACTATTGTTATTATCAATCTAACTCATATTATTAGTCATATTATGCATATATGATCGATAGAACGACAATTACTATACTTATTACACTTACTATTATCAATCTAACTCATATTATTAGCCATATTATGCTTATATGATCGATAGAACGACAATTACTATACTTATTACTCTTACTATTATCAATCTAACTCATATTATTACCCATATTATGCATATATGATCGATAGAACGACAATTACTGTACTTATTACTCTTATCATTATCGATCTAACTCATATTATTAGCCATATTATGCTTATATTATCGATAGAACGACAATTACTGTACTTATTACTGTTATTATTATCAATTTAACTCATATTATTAGACATATTATGCTTAAATGATCGATAGAACGACAATTACTATACTTATTACTATTATTATTATCAATCTTACTCATATTATTAGCCATATTATGCATATATGATCGATAGAACGACAATTACTGTACTTATTACTCTTATCATTATTGATCTAACTCATATTATTAGCCATATTATGCTTATATTATCGATAGAACGACAATTACTGTACTTATTACTGTTATTATTATCAATCTAACTCATATTATTAGCCATATTATGCATATATGATCGATAGAACGACAATTACTATACTTATTACACTTACTATTATCAATCTAACTCATATTATTAGCCATATTATGCATATATGATCGATAGAACGACAATTCCTGTACTTATTACTCTTATCATTATCGATCTAACTCATATTATTAGCCATATTATGCTTATATTATCGATAGAACGACAATTACTGTACTTATTACTGTTATTATTATCAATCTAACTCATATTATTAGCCATATTATGCTTAAATGATCGATAGAACGACAATTACTATACATATTACTATTATTATTATAAATCTTACTCATATTATTAGCCATATTATGCTTATATGATCGATAGAACGACAATTACTGTACTTATTACTCTTATCATTTTCGATCTAACTCATATTATTAGCCATATTATGCTTATATTATCGATAGAACGACAATTAATGTACTTATTACTGTTGTTATTATCAATCTAACTCATATTATTAGTCATATTATGCATATATGATCGATAGAACGACAATTACTATACTTATTACACTTACTATTATCAATCTAACTCATATTATTAGCCATATTATGCTTATATGATCGATAGAACGACAATTACTATACTCACTACTCTTACTATTATCAACCTAACTCATATTATTAGCCATATTATGCTTAAATGATCGATAGAACGACAATTACTATACTTGTTACTCTTATTATTATGAATCTAACTCATATTATTAAGCATATTATGCAGATACGATCGACAGAACTACAATTACTATACTCATTACTCTTATTATTATCAATCTAACTCATATTATTAGCCATATTATGCTTATATGATCGATAGAACGACAATTACTGTACTTATTACTCTTATCATTATCGATCTAACTCATATTATTAGCCATATTATGCTTATATGATCGATAGAACGACAATTACTATGCTTATTACTCTTATTATTATCAATCTAACTCATATTATTAGCCATATTATGCAGATATGATCGATAGAACGACAATTACTATACTTATTACACTCACTATTATCAATCTAACTCATATTATTAACAATATTATGCAGATATGATCGATAGCACGACATTTACTATACTTATTACTCTTATTATTATCAACCTAACTCATATTATTAGCCATATTATGCTTATATGATCGATAGAACGACAATTACTATGCTTATTATTCTTATTTTTATCAACCTAACTCATATTATTAGCCATATTATGCTTAAATGATCGATAGACCGACAATTACTATACTTATTACCATTATTATTATCAATCTTACTTATATTATTAGCCATATTATGCTTATATGATCGATAGAACGACAATTACTGTACTTATTACTCTCATTATTATCAATCTAACTCATATTATTAGCCATATTATGCAGATATGATCGATAGAACGACAATTACTATACTTATTACACTCACTATTATCAATCTAACTCATATTATTAACAATATTATGCAGATATGATCGATAGCACGACATTTACTATACTTATTACTCTTATTTTTATCAACCTAACTCATATTATTACCCATATTATGCTTAAATGATCGATAGAACGACAATTACTATACTTATTATTCTTATTTTTATCAACCTAACTCATATTATTAGCCATATTATGCTTAAATGATCGATAGACCGACAATTACTATACTTATTACTCTTATTGTTATGAATCTAACTCATATTATTAACCATATTATGCAGATACGATCGATAGAACTACAATCACTATACTCATTACTCCTATTATTATCAATCTAACTCATATTATTAGCCATATTATGCTTAAATGATCGATAGAACGACAATTACTATACTCATTACTCGTATTATTATCAATCTAACTCATATTTTTAGCCGTATTATGCTTATATGATCGATAGAACGACAATTACTATACTCACTACTCTTATTATTATCAATCTAACTCATATTATTAGACATATTATGCTTATATTATCGATAGAACGACAATTACTGTACTTATTACTGTTATTATTATCAATCTAACTCATATTATTAGCCATATTATGCATATATGATCGATAGAACGACAATTACTATACTTATTACACTTACTATTATCAATCTAACTCATATTATTAGCCATATTATGCTTATATGATCGATAGAACGACAATTACTATACTTATTACTCTTACTATTATCAATCTAACTCATATTATTAGCCATATTATGCATATATGATCGATAGCACGACATTTACTATACTTATTACTCTTATTATTATCGACCTAACTCATATTATTAGCCATATTATGCTTATATGATCGATAGAACGACAATTACTATACTTATTATTCTTATTTCTATCAACCTAACTCATATTATTAGCCACATTATGCTTAAATGATCGATAGACCGACAATTACTATACTTATTACTCTTATTGTTATGAATCTAACTCATATTATTAACCATATTATGCAGATACGATCGATAGAACTACAATCACTATACTCATTACTCCTATTATTATCAATCTAACTCATATTATTAGCCATATTATGCTTAAATGATCGATAGAACGACAATTACTATACTCATTACTCGTATTATTATCAATCTAACTCATATTTTTAGCCATATTATGCATATATGATCGATAGAACGACAATTACTATACTTATTACACTTACTATTATCAATCTAACTCATATTATTAGCCATATTATGCTTATATGATCGATAGAACGACAATTACTATACTTATTACTCTTACTATTATCAATCTAACTCATATTATTAGCCATATTATGCATATATGATCGATAGCACGACATTTACTATACTTATTACTCTTATTATTATCGACCTAACTCATATTATTAGCCATATTATGCTTATATGATCGATAGAACGACAATTACTATACTTATTATTCTTATTTCTATCAACCTAACTCATATTATTAGCCATATTATGCTTAAATGATCGATAGACCGACAATTACTATACTTATTACTCTTATTGTTATGAATCTAACTCATATTATTAACCATATTATGCAGATACGATCGATAGAACTACAATCACTATACTCATTACTCCTATTA
>NW_027473661.1:122565-183689 GCF_050947335.1 Megachile rotundata
CGATCATATCTGCATAATATGGTTAATAATATGAGTTAGATTGATAATAGTAAGAGTAATGAGTATAGTAATTGTCGTACTATCGATCATATAAGCATAATATGGCTAATAATATGAGTTAGATTTATAATAATAAGAGTAATAAGTATAGTAATTGTCGTTCTATCGATCATATCTGCATAATATGGTTAATAATATGAGTTAGATTGATAATAATAAGAGTAATGAGTATAGTAATTGTCGTTCTATCGATCATATCTGCATAATATGGTTAATAATATGAGTTAGATGGATAATAATAAGAGTAATAAGTATAGTAATTGTCGTTCTATCGATCATATCTGCATAATATGGTTAATAGTATGAGTTAGATTGATAATAATAAGAGTAATAAGTATAGTAATTGTCGTTATATCGATCATATAAGCACAATATGGCTAATAATATGAGTTAGATTGATAATAATAGGAGTAATAAGTATAGTAATTGTCGTTCTATCGATCATATCTGCATAATATGGTTAATAATATGAGTTAGATTGATAATAGTGAGTGTAATAAGTATAGTAATTGTCTTTCTATCGATCATATCTGCATAATATGGTTAATAATATGAGTTAGATTGATAATAATAAGTGTAATATGTATAGTAATTGTCGTTCTATCGATCATAATTGCATAATATTGTTAATAATATGAGTTAGATTGATAATAATAAGAGTAATAAGTATAGTAATTGCCGTTCTATCGATCATTTAAGCATAAAATGGCCAATAATGTGAGTTAGGTTGATAATAATAAGAGTAATAAGTGTAGTAATTGTCGTTCTATCGATCATATCTGCATAATATGGTTAATAATATGAGTTAGATTGATAATAATAAGAGCAATGAGTATAGTAATTGTCGTACTATCGATCATATAAGCATAACATGGCTAATAAGGTGAGTTAGATTGATAACAGTGAGTGTACTAAATATAGTAATTGTCGTTCTGTCGATCATATAAGCACAATATGTCTAATAATATGAGTTAGATTGATAATAATAAGAGTAATAAGTATAGTAATTGTCGTTCTATCGGTCATATAACCATAATATCGCTAATAATATGAGTTAGATTGGTAATAGTGAGTGTAATAAATATAGTAATTGTCGTTCTATCGATAATATAAGCATAATATGGCTAATAATATGAGTTAGATTGATAATAATAAGAGTAATAAGTACAGTAATTGTCGTTCTATCGATCATATAAACATAATATGGCTAATAATATGAGTTAGATCGATAATGATAAGAGTAATAAGTACAGTAATTGTAGTTCTGTCGATCATATAAGCATAATATGGCTAATAATAGGAGTTAGATTGATAATAATAACAGTAATAAGTATAGTAATTGTCGTTCCATCGATAATATAAGCATAATATGGCTAATAATATGAGTTAGGTTGATAATAATAAGAGTAATAAGTATAGTGATTGTCGTTCTTTCGATCATATAAGCATAATATGGCTAATAATATGAGTTAGGTAGATAGTAAAAAGAGTAATAAGTATAGTCAATGTCGTGCTATCGATCATATCTGCATAATATGGTTAATAATATGAGTTAGATTGATAATAGTGAGTGTAATAAGTATAGTAATTGTCGTTCTATCGATCATATCTGCATAATATGGTTAATAATATGAGTTAGATTGATAATAATAAGAGTAATGAGTATAGTAATTGTCGTTCTATCGATCATATAAGCACAATATGGTTAATAATATGAGTTAGATCGATAATGATAAGAGTAATAAGTACAGTAATTGTCGTTCTATCGATCATATAAGCATAATATGGCTAATAATTTGAGTTAGATTGATAATAATAAGAGTAGTGAGTATAGTAATTGTCGTTCTATCGATAATATAAGCATAATATGGCTAATAATTAGAGTTAGATTGATAATAATAAGAGTAATAAGTACAGTAATTGTCGTTCTATCGATCATATAAGCATAATATGGCTAATAATATGAGTTAGATCGATAATGATAAGAGTAATAAGTACAGTAATTGTCGTTCTATCGATCATATCTGCATAATATGGTTAATAATATGAGTTAGATTGATAATAATAAGAGTAATGAGTATAGTAATTATCGTTCTATCGATCATATCTGCATAATATGGTTAATAATATGAGTTAGATGGATAATAATAAGAGTAATAAGTATAGTAATTGTCGTTCTATCGATCATATCTGCATAATATGGTTAATAGTATGAGTTAGATTGATAATAATAAGAGTAATAAGTATAGTAATTGTCGTTATATCGATCATATAAGCATAATATGGCTAATAATATGAGTTAGGTTGATAATAATAAGAGTAATAAGTATAGTGATTGTTGTTCTTTCGATCATATAAGCATAATATGGCTAATAATATGAGTTAGGTTGATAGTAATAAGAGTAATAAGTATAGTAATTGTCGTTCTATCGATAATATAAGCATAATATGGCTAATAATATGAGTTAGGTTGATAATAATAAGAGTAATAAGTATAGTGATTGTCGTTCTATCGATCATATAAGCACAATATGGCTAATAATATGAGTTAGATCGATAATGATAAGAGTAATAAGTACAGTAATTGTCGTTCTATTGATCATATAAGCATAATATGGCTAATAATTTGAGTTAGATTGATAATAATAAGAGTAGTGAGTATAGTAATTGTCGTTCTATCGATCATATAAACATAATATGGCTAATAATATGAGTTAGATCGATAATGATAAGAGTAATAAGTACAGTAATTGTAGTTCTGTCGATCATATAAGCATAATATGGCTAATAATATGAGTTAGATTGATAATAATAACAGTAATAAGTATAGTAATTGTCGTTCTATCGATCATATAAACATAATATGGCTAATAATATGAGTTAGATCGATAATGATAAGAGTAATAAGTACAGTAATTGTTGTTCTTTCGATCATATAAGCATAATATGGCTAATAATATGAGTTAGGTAGATAGTAAAAAGAGTAATAAGTATAGTCAATGTCGTGCTATCGATCATATCTGCATAATATGGTTAATAATATGAGTTAGATTGATAATAGTGAGTGTAATAAGTATAGTAATTGTCGTTCTATCGATCATATCTGCATAATATGGTTAATAATATGAGTTAGATTGATAATAATAAGAGTAATGAGTATAGTAATTGTCGTTCTATCGATCATATAAGCACAATATGGTTAATAATATGAGTTAGATCGATAATGATAAGAGTAATAAGTACAGTAATTGTCGTTCTATCGATCATATAAGCATAATATGGCTAATAATTTGAGTTAGATTGATAATAATAAGAGTAGTGAGTATAGTAATTGTCGTTCTATCGATAATATAAGCATAATATGGCTAATAATTAGAGTTAGATTGATAATAATAAGAGTAATAAGTACAGTAATTGTCGTTCTATCGATCATATAAGCATAATATGGCTAATAATATGAGTTAGATCGATAATGATAAGAGTAATAAGTACAGTAATTGTCGTTCTATCGATCATATCTGCATAATATGGTTAATAATATGAGTTAGATTGATAATAATAAGAGTAATGAGTATAGTAATTATCGTTCTATCGATCATATCTGCATAATATGGTTAATAATATGAGTTAGATGGATAATAATAAGAGTAATAAGTATAGTAATTGTCGTTCTATCGATCATATCTGCATAATATGGTTAATAGTATGAGTTAGATTGATAATAATAAGAGTAATAAGTATAGTAATTGTCGTTATATCGATCATATAAGCATAATATGGCTAATAATATGAGTTAGGTTGATAATAATAAGAGTAATAAGTATAGTGATTGTTGTTCTTTCGATCATATAAGCATAATATGGCTAATAATATGAGTTAGGTTGATAGTAATAAGAGTAATAAGTATAGTAATTGTCGTTCTATCGATAATATAAGCATAATATGGCTAATAATATGAGTTAGGTTGATAATAATAAGAGTAATAAGTATAGTGATTGTCGTTCTATCGATCATATAAGCACAATATGGCTAATAATATGAGTTAGATCGATAATGATAAGAGTAATAAGTACAGTAATTGTCGTTCTATTGATCATATAAGCATAATATGGCTAATAATTTGAGTTAGATTGATAATAATAAGAGTAGTGAGTATAGTAATTGTCGTTCTATCGATCATATAAACATAATATGGCTAATAATATGAGTTAGATCGATAATGATAAGAGTAATAAGTACAGTAATTGTAGTTCTGTCGATCATATAAGCATAATATGGCTAATAATATGAGTTAGATTGATAATAATAACAGTAATAAGTATAGTAATTGTCGTTCCATCGATAATATAAGCATAATATGGCTAATAATATGAGTTAGGTTGATAATAATAAGAGTAATAAGTATAGTGATTGTCGTTCTTTCGATCATATAAGCATAATATGGCTAATAATATGAGTTAGGTAGATAGTAAAAAGAGTAATAAGTATAGTCAATGTCGTGCTATCGATCATATCTGCATAATATGGTTAATAATATGAGTTAGATTGATAATAGTGAGTGTAATAAGTATAGTAATTGTCGTTCTATCGATCATATCTGCATAATATGGTTAATAATATGAGTTAGATTGATAATAATAAGAGTAATGAGTATAGTAATTGTCGTTCTATCGATCATATAAGCACAATATGGTTAATAATATGAGTTAGATCGATAATGATAAGAGTAATAAGTACAGTAATTGTCGTTCTATCGATCATATAAGCATAATATGGCTAATAATTTGAGTTAGATTGATAATAATAAGAGTAGTGAGTATAGTAATTGTCGTTCTATCGATAATATAAGCATAATATGGCTAATAATTAGAGTTAGATTGATAATAATAAGAGTAATAAGTACAGTAATTGTCGTTCTATCGATCATATAAGCATAATATGGCTAATAATATGAGTTAGATCGATAATGATAAGAGTAATAAGTACAGTAATTGTCGTTCTATCGATCATATCTGCATAATATGGTTAATAATATGAGTTAGATTGATAATAATAAGAGTAATGAGTATAGTAATTATCGTTCTATCGATCATATCTGCATAATATGGTTAATAATATGAGTTAGATGGATAATAATAAGAGTAATAAGTATAGTAATTGTCGTTCTATCGATCATATCTGCATAATATGGTTAATAGTATGAGTTAGATTGATAATAATAAGAGTAATAAGTATAGTAATTGTCGTTATATCGATCATATAAGCATAATATGGCTAATAATATGAGTTAGGTTGATAATAATAAGAGTAATAAGTATAGTGATTGTTGTTCTTTCGATCATATAAGCATAATATGGCTAATAATATGAGTTAGGTTGATAGTAATAAGAGTAATAAGTATAGTAATTGTCGTTCTATCGATAATATAAGCATAATATGGCTAATAATATGAGTTAGGTTGATAATAATAAGAGTAATAAGTATAGTGATTGTCGTTCTATCGATCATATAAGCACAATATGGCTAATAATATGAGTTAGATCGATAATGATAAGAGTAATAAGTACAGTAATTGTCGTTCTATTGATCATATAAGCATAATATGGCTAATAATTTGAGTTAGATTGATAATAATAGGAGTAATAAGTATAGTAATTGTCGTTCTATCGATCATATCTGCATAATATGGTTAATAATATGAGTTAGATTGATAATAGTGAGTGTAATAAGTATAGTAATTGTCTTTCTATCGATCATATCTGCATAATATGGTTAATAATATGAGTTAGATTGATAATAATAAGTGTAATATGTATAGTAATTGTCGTTCTATCGATCATAATTGCATAATATTGTTAATAATATGAGTTAGATTGATAATAATAAGAGTAATAAGTATAGTAATTGCCGTTCTATCGATCATTTAAGCATAAAATGGCCAATAATGTGAGTTAGGTTGATAATAATAAGAGTAATAAGTGTAGTAATTGTCGTTCTATCGATCATATCTGCATAATATGGTTAATAATATGAGTTAGATTGATAATAATAAGAGCAATGAGTATAGTAATTGTCGTACTATCGATCATATAAGCATAACATGGCTAATAAGGTGAGTTAGATTGATAACAGTGAGTGTACTAAATATAGTAATTGTCGTTCTGTCGATCATATAAGCACAATATGTCTAATAATATGAGTTAGATTGATAATAATAAGAGTAATAAGTATAGTAATTGTCGTTCTATCGGTCATATAACCATAATATCGCTAATAATATGAGTTAGATTGGTAATAGTGAGTGTAATAAATATAGTAATTGTCGTTCTATCGATAATATAAGCATAATATGGCTAATAATATGAGTTAGATTGATAATAATAAGAGTAATAAGTACAGTAATTGTCGTTCTATCGATCATATAAACATAATATGGCTAATAATATGAGTTAGATCGATAATGATAAGAGTAATAAGTACAGTAATTGTAGTTCTGTCGATCATATAAGCATAATATGGCTAATAATAGGAGTTAGATTGATAATAATAACAGTAATAAGTATAGTAATTGTCGTTCCATCGATAATATAAGCATAATATGGCTAATAATATGAGTTAGGTTGATAATAATAAGAGTAATAAGTATAGTGATTGTCGTTCTTTCGATCATATAAGCATAATATGGCTAATAATATGAGTTAGGTAGATAGTAAAAAGAGTAATAAGTATAGTCAATGTCGTGCTATCGATCATATCTGCATAATATGGTTAATAATATGAGTTAGATTGATAATAGTGAGTGTAATAAGTATAGTAATTGTCGTTCTATCGATCATATCTGCATAATATGGTTAATAATATGAGTTAGATTGATAATAATAAGAGTAATGAGTATAGTAATTGTCGTTCTATCGATCATATAAGCACAATATGGTTAATAATATGAGTTAGATCGATAATGATAAGAGTAATAAGTACAGTAATTGTCGTTCTATCGATCATATAAGCATAATATGGCTAATAATTTGAGTTAGATTGATAATAATAAGAGTAGTGAGTATAGTAATTGTCGTTCTATCGATAATATAAGCATAATATGGCTAATAATTAGAGTTAGATTGATAATAATAAGAGTAATAAGTACAGTAATTGTCGTTCTATCGATCATATAAGCATAATATGGCTAATAATATGAGTTAGATCGATAATGATAAGAGTAATAAGTACAGTAATTGTCGTTCTATCGATCATATCTGCATAATATGGTTAATAATATGAGTTAGATTGATAATAATAAGAGTAATGAGTATAGTAATTATCGTTCTATCGATCATATCTGCATAATATGGTTAATAATATGAGTTAGATGGATAATAATAAGAGTAATAAGTATAGTAATTGTCGTTCTATCGATCATATCTGCATAATATGGTTAATAGTATGAGTTAGATTGATAATAATAAGAGTAATAAGTATAGTAATTGTCGTTATATCGATCATATAAGCATAATATGGCTAATAATATGAGTTAGGTTGATAATAATAAGAGTAATAAGTATAGTGATTGTTGTTCTTTCGATCATATAAGCATAATATGGCTAATAATATGAGTTAGGTTGATAGTAATAAGAGTAATAAGTATAGTAATTGTCGTTCTATCGATAATATAAGCATAATATGGCTAATAATATGAGTTAGGTTGATAATAATAAGAGTAATAAGTATAGTGATTGTCGTTCTATCGATCATATAAGCACAATATGGCTAATAATATGAGTTAGATCGATAATGATAAGAGTAATAAGTACAGTAATTGTCGTTCTATTGATCATATAAGCATAATATGGCTAATAATTTGAGTTAGATTGATAATAATAAGAGTAGTGAGTATAGTAATTGTCGTTCTATCGATCATATAAACATAATATGGCTAATAATATGAGTTAGATCGATAATGATAAGAGTAATAAGTACAGTAATTGTAGTTCTGTCGATCATATAAGCATAATATGGCTAATAATATGAGTTAGATTGATAATAATAACAGTAATAAGTATAGTAATTGTCGTTCTATCGATCATATAAACATAATATGGCTAATAATATGAGTTAGATCGATAATGATAAGAGTAATAAGTACAGTAATTGTTGTTCTTTCGATCATATAAGCATAATATGGCTAATAATATGAGTTAGGTAGATAGTAAAAAGAGTAATAAGTATAGTCAATGTCGTGCTATCGATCATATCTGCATAATATGGTTAATAATATGAGTTAGATTGATAATAGTGAGTGTAATAAGTATAGTAATTGTCGTTCTATCGATCATATCTGCATAATATGGTTAATAATATGAGTTAGATTGATAATAATAAGAGTAATGAGTATAGTAATTGTCGTTCTATCGATCATATAAGCACAATATGGTTAATAATATGAGTTAGATCGATAATGATAAGAGTAATAAGTACAGTAATTGTCGTTCTATCGATCATATAAGCATAATATGGCTAATAATTTGAGTTAGATTGATAATAATAAGAGTAGTGAGTATAGTAATTGTCGTTCTATCGATAATATAAGCATAATATGGCTAATAATTAGAGTTAGATTGATAATAATAAGAGTAATAAGTACAGTAATTGTCGTTCTATCGATCATATAAGCATAATATGGCTAATAATATGAGTTAGATCGATAATGATAAGAGTAATAAGTACAGTAATTGTCGTTCTATCGATCATATCTGCATAATATGGTTAATAATATGAGTTAGATTGATAATAATAAGAGTAATGAGTATAGTAATTATCGTTCTATCGATCATATCTGCATAATATGGTTAATAATATGAGTTAGATGGATAATAATAAGAGTAATAAGTATAGTAATTGTCGTTCTATCGATCATATCTGCATAATATGGTTAATAGTATGAGTTAGATTGATAATAATAAGAGTAATAAGTATAGTAATTGTCGTTATATCGATCATATAAGCATAATATGGCTAATAATATGAGTTAGGTTGATAATAATAAGAGTAATAAGTATAGTGATTGTTGTTCTTTCGATCATATAAGCATAATATGGCTAATAATATGAGTTAGGTTGATAGTAATAAGAGTAATAAGTATAGTAATTGTCGTTCTATCGATAATATAAGCATAATATGGCTAATAATATGAGTTAGGTTGATAATAATAAGAGTAATAAGTATAGTGATTGTCGTTCTATCGATCATATAAGCACAATATGGCTAATAATATGAGTTAGATCGATAATGATAAGAGTAATAAGTACAGTAATTGTCGTTCTATTGATCATATAAGCATAATATGGCTAATAATTTGAGTTAGATTGATAATAATAAGAGTAGTGAGTATAGTAATTGTCGTTCTATCGATCATATAAACATAATATGGCTAATAATATGAGTTAGATCGATAATGATAAGAGTAATAAGTACAGTAATTGTAGTTCTGTCGATCATATAAGCATAATATGGCTAATAATATGAGTTAGATTGATAATAATAACAGTAATAAGTATAGTAATTGTCGTTCCATCGATAATATAAGCATAATATGGCTAATAATATGAGTTAGGTTGATAATAATAAGAGTAATAAGTATAGTGATTGTCGTTCTATCGATCATTTAAGCATAATATTGTTAATAATATGAGTTTGAGTGATAATAGTAAGAGTAATAAGTATAGTAATTGTCGTTCTATCGATCATATAAGCATAATATGGCTAATAACATGAGTTAGATTGATAATAATAAGAGTAGTGAGTATAGTAATTCTCGTTCTATCGATCATATAAGCATAATATGGCTAATAATATGAGTTAGATTGATAATAATAAGAGTAATAAATATAGTAATTGTCGTTCTATCGATCATTTAAGCATAATATGGCTAATAATATGAGTTAGATTGATTATAATAAGAGTAATGAGTATAGTAATTGTAGTTCTATCGATCATATCTGCATAATATGGTTAATAATATGAGTTAGATTCATAATAATAAGAGTAATAAGTATAGTAATTGTCGTTCTATCGATCATTTAAGCATAATATGGCTAATAATATGAGTTAGATCGATAAAAATAAGAATAATAAGTATAGTAATTGTCGTTCTATCGATCATTTAAGCATAATACGGCTAATAATATGAGTTAGATTGCTAATAATAAGAGTAATAAGTATAGTAATTGTAGTTCTATCGATCGTATCTGCATAATATGGTTAATAATATGAGTTAGACTCATAATAATAAGAGTAATAAGTATAGTAATTGTCGTTCTATCGATCATTTAAGCATAATATGGCTAATAATATGAGTTAGGTTGATAATAGTAAGAGTAGTGAGTATAGTAATTGTCGTTCTATCGATCATATAAGCATAATATGGCTAATAATATGAGTTAGATTGATAACAGTAAGTGTAATAAGTATAGTAATTGTCGTTCTATCGATCATATAAGCATAATATGGCTAATAATATGAGTTAGAATGATAACAGTAAGTGTAATAAGTATAGTAATTGTCGTTCTGTCGATCATATATGCATAATATGGCTAATAATATGAGTAAGATAGATAATAATAAGAGTAATAAGTATAGTAATTGTCGTTCTATCGATCATTTAAGCATAATATTGTTAATAATATGAGTTTGAGTGATAATAGTAAGAGTAATAAGTATAGTAATTGTCGTTCTATCGATCATATAAGCATAATATGGCTAATAAGATGAGTTAGAATGATAACAGTAAGTGTAATAAGTATAGTAATTGTCGTTCTGTCGATCATATACGCATAATATGGCTAATAACATGAGTTAGATTGATAATAATAAGAGTAGTGAGTATAGTAATTCTCGTTCTATCGATCATATAAGCATAATATGGCTAATAATATGAGTTAGATTGATAATAATAAGAGTAATAAATATAGTAATTGTCGTTCTATCGATCATTTAAGCATAATATGGCTAGCAATATGAGTTAGATTGATAATAATAAGAGTAATAAATATAGTAATTGTCGTTCTATCGATCATTTAAGCATAATATGGCTAGCAATATGAGTTAGATTGATAATAATAAGAGTAATAAGTATAGTAATTGTCGTTCTATCGATCATTTAAGCATAATATGGCTAATAATATGAGTTAAGTTGATAATAGTAAGAGTAGTGAGTATAGTAATTGTCGTTCTATCGATCATGTAAGCATAATATGGCTAATATTATGAGTTAGATTGATAACAGTACGTGTAATAAGTATAGTAATTGTCGTTCTGTCGATCATATAAGCATAATATGGCTAATAATATGAGTTAGATTGATAATAATAAGAGTAGTGAGTATAGTAATTGTCGTTCTATCGATCATATAAGCATAATATGGCTAATAATATGAGTTAGATTGATAATAATAAGAGTAATAAATATAGTAATTGTCGTTCTATCGATCATTTAAGCATAATATGGCTAGTAATATGAGTTAGATTGATAATAGTAAGTGTAATAAGTATAGTAATTGTCGTTCTATCGATCATATATGCATAATATGGCTAATAATATGAGTTAGATTGATAATAATAACAATAATAAGTACAGTAATTGTCGTTCTATCGATAATATAAGCATAATATGGCTAATAATATGAGTTAGATCGATAATGATAAGAGTAATAAGTACAGTAATTGTCGTTCTATCGATCATATATGCATAATATGGCTAATAATATGAGTAAGATTAATAATAATAATAGTAATAAGTATAGTAATTGTCGTTCTATCGATCATTTAAGCATAATATGGCTAATAATATGAGTTAGATTGATAACAGTAAGTGTAATAAGTATAGTAATTGTCGTTCTGTCGATCATATATGCATAATATGGCTAATAATATGAGTAAGATTGATAATAATAATAGTAATAAGTATAGTAATTGTCGTTCTATCGATCATATAAGCATAATATGGCTAATAATATGAGTTAGATTGATAATAATAAGAGTAATAAATATAGTAATTGTCGTTCTATCGATCATTTAAGCATAATATGGCTAGCAATATGAGTTAGATTGATAATAATAAGAGTAATAAGTATAGTAATTGTCGTTCTCTCGATCATATAAGCATAATATGGTTAATAATATGAGTTAGATTGATAATAATAAGAGTAATAAGTATAGTAATTGTCGTTCTATCGATCATATAAGCATAATATGGCTAATAATATGAGTAAGATTTATAATAATAATAGTAATAAGTATAGTAATTGTCGTTCTATCGATCATTTAAGCATAATATGGCTAATAATATGAGTTAGATTGATAATAATAACAGTAATAAGTACTGTAATTGTCGTTCTATCGATCATTTAAGCATAATATGGCTAATAATATGAGTTAGATTGATAATAATAAGAGTAATGAGTATAGTAATTGTAGTTCTATCGATCGTATCTGCATAATATGGTTAATAATATGAGTTAGATTCATAATAATAAGAGCAATAAGTATAGTAATTGTCGTTCTATCGATCATTTAAGCATAATATGGCTAATAATATGAGTTAGGTTGATAAAAATAAGAATAATAAGTATAGTAATTGTCGTTCTATCGATCATATAAGCATAATATGGCTAATAATATGAGTTAGGTTGATAATAATAAGAGTAATAAGTATAGTAAATGTCGTGCTATCGATCATATCTGCATAATATTGTTAATAATATGAGTTAGATTGATAATAGTGAGTGTAATAAGGATAGTAATTGTCGTTCTATCGATCATATCTGCATAATATGGCTAATAATATGAGTAAGATTTATAATAATAATAGTAATAAGTATAGTATTTGTCGTCCTATCAATCATATAAGCATAATATGGCTAATAATTTGAGATAGATCGACAATGATAAGAGTAATAAGTACAGTAATTGTCGTTCTATCGATCATATAAGCATAATATGGCCAATAATATGAGTTAGATTGATTATAATAAGAGTAATGAGTATAGTAATTGTAGTTCTATCGATCATATCTGCATAATATGGTTAATAATATGAGTTAGATTCATAATAATAAGAGTAATAAGTATAGTAATTGTCGTTCTATCGATCATTTAAGCATAATATGGCTAATAATATGAGTTAGATCGATAAAAATAAGAATAATAAGTATAGTAATTGTCGTTCTATCGATCATTTAAGCATAATACGGCTAATAATATGAGTTAGATTGCTAATAATAAGAGTAATAAGTATAGTAATTGTAGTTCTATCGATCGTATCTGCATAATATGGTTAATAATATGAGTTAGACTCATAATAATAAGAGTAATAAGTATAGTAATTGTCGTTCTATCGATCATTTAAGCATAATATGGCTAATAATATGAGTTAGGTTGATAATAGTAAGAGTAGTGAGTATAGTAATTGTCGTTCTATCGATCATATAAGCATAATATGGCTAATAATATGAGTTAGATTGATAACAGTAAGTGTAATAAGTATAGTAATTGTCGTTCTATCGATCATATAAGCATAATATGGCTAATAATATGAGTTAGAATGATAACAGTAAGTGTAATAAGTATAGTAATTGTCGTTCTGTCGATCATATATGCATAATATGGCTAATAATATGAGTAAGATAGATAATAATAAGAGTAATAAGTATAGTAATTGTCGTTCTATCGATCATTTAAGCATAATATTGTTAATAATATGAGTTTGAGTGATAATAGTAAGAGTAATAAGTATAGTAATTGTCGTTCTATCGATCATATAAGCATAATATGGCTAATAAGATGAGTTAGAATGATAACAGTAAGTGTAATAAGTATAGTAATTGTCGTTCTGTCGATCATATACGCATAATATGGCTAATAACATGAGTTAGATTGATAATAATAAGAGTAGTGAGTATAGTAATTCTCGTTCTATCGATCATATAAGCATAATATGGCTAATAATATGAGTTAGATTGATAATAATAAGAGTAATAAATATAGTAATTGTCGTTCTATCGATCATTTAAGCATAATATGGCTAATAATATGAGTTAGATTGATTATAATAAGAGTAATGAGTATAGTAATTGTAGTTCTATCGATCATATCTGCATAATATGGTTAATAATATGAGTTAGATTCATAATAATAAGAGTAATAAGTATAGTAATTGTCGTTCTATCGATCATTTAAGCATAATATGGCTAATAATATGAGTTAGATCGATAAAAATAAGAATAATAAGTATAGTAATTGTCGTTCTATCGATCATTTAAGCATAATACGGCTAATAATATGAGTTAGATTGCTAATAATAAGAGTAATAAGTATAGTAATTGTAGTTCTATCGATCGTATCTGCATAATATGGTTAATAATATGAGTTAGACTCATAATAATAAGAGTAATAAGTATAGTAATTGTCGTTCTATCGATCATTTAAGCATAATATGGCTAATAATATGAGTTAGGTTGATAATAGTAAGAGTAGTGAGTATAGTAATTGTCGTTCTATCGATCATATAAGCATAATATGGCTAATAATATGAGTTAGATTGATAACAGTAAGTGTAATAAGTATAGTAATTGTCGTTCTATCGATCATATAAGCATAATATGGCTAATAATATGAGTTAGAATGATAACAGTAAGTGTAATAAGTATAGTAATTGTCGTTCTGTCGATCATATATGCATAATATGGCTAATAATATGAGTAAGATAGATAATAATAAGAGTAATAAGTATAGTAATTGTCGTTCTATCGATCATTTAAGCATAATATTGTTAATAATATGAGTTTGAGTGATAATAGTAAGAGTAATAAGTATAGTAATTGTCGTTCTATCGATCATATAAGCATAATATGGCTAATAAGATGAGTTAGAATGATAACAGTAAGTGTAATAAGTATAGTAATTGTCGTTCTGTCGATCATATACGCATAATATGGCTAATAACATGAGTTAGATTGATAATAATAAGAGTAGTGAGTATAGTAATTCTCGTTCTATCGATCATATAAGCATAATATGGCTAATAATATGAGTTAGATTGATAATAATAAGAGTAATAAATATAGTAATTGTCGTTCTATCGATCATTTAAGCATAATATGGCTAATAATATGAGTTAGATTGATAATAATAAGAGTAATGAGTATAGTAATTGTAGTTCTATCGATCGTATCTGCATAATATGGTTAATAATATGAGTTAGATTGATAATAATAAGAGTAGTGAGTATAGTAATTCTCGTTCTATCGATCATATAAGCATAATATGGCTAATAATATGAGTTAGATTGATAATAATAAGAGTAATAAATATAGTAATTGTCGTTCTATCGATCATTTAAGCATAATATGGCTAATAATATGAGTTAGATTGATAATAATAAGAGTAATGGGTATAGTAATTGTAGTTCTATCGATCGTATCTGCATAATATGGTTAATAATATGAGTTAGATTCATAATAATAAGAGCAATAAGTATAGTAATTGTCGTTCTATCGATCATTTAAGCATAATATGGCTAATAATATGAGTTAGGTTGATAAAAATAAGAATAATAAGTATAGTAATTGTCGTTCTATCGATCATATAAGCATAATATGGCTAATAATATGAGTTAGGTTGATAATAATAAGAGTAATAAGTATAGTAAATGTCGTGCTATCGATCATATCTGCATAATATTGTTAATAATATGAGTTAGATTGATAATAGTGAGTGTAATACGTATAGTAATTGTCGTTCTATCGATCATATCTGCATAATATGGCTAATAATATGAGTAAGATTTATAATAATAATAGTAATAAGTATAGTATTTGTCGTCCTATCAATCATATAAGCATAATATGGCTAATAATTTGAGTTAGATCGATAATGATAAGAGTAATAAGTACAGTAATTGTCGTTCTATCGATCATATAAGCATAATATGTCTAATAATATGAGTTAGATTCATTATAATAAGAGTAATGAGTATAGTAATTGTAGTTCTATCGATCATATCTGCATAATATGGTTAATAATATGAGTTAGATTCATAATAATAAGAGTAATAAGTATAGTAATTGTCGTTCTATCGATCATTTAAGCATAATACGGCTAATAATATGAGTTAGATTGATAATAATAAGAGTAATAAGTATAGTAATTGTAGTTCTATCGATCGTATCTGCATAATATGGTTAATAATATGAGTTAGACTCATAATAATAAGAGTAATAAGTATAGTAATTGTCGTTCTATCGATCATTTAAGCATAATATGGCTAATAATATGAGTTAGGCTGATAATAGTAAGAGTAGTGAGTATAGTAATTGTCGTTCTATCGATCATTTAAGCATAATATGGCTAGTAATATGAGTTAGATTGATAATAGTAAGTGTAATAAGTATAGTAATTGTCGTTCTATCGATCATATATGCATAATATGGCTAATAATATGAGTAAGATTTATAATAATAATAGTAATAAGTATAGTATTTGTCGTCCTATCAATCATATAAGCATAATAAGGCTAATAATTTGAGTTAGATCGATAATGATAAGAGTAATAAGTACAGTAATTGTCGCTCTATCGATCATATAAGCATAATATGGCTAATAATATGAGTAAGATTGATAATAATAATAGTAATAAGTATAGTAATTGTAGTTCTATCGATCGTATCTGCATAATATGGTTAATAATATGAGTTAGACTCATAATAATAAGAGTAATAAGTATAGTAATTGTCGTTCTATCGATCATTTAGGCATAATATGGCTAATAATATGAGTTAAGTTGATAATAGTAAGAGTAGTGAGTATAGTAATTGTCGTTCTATCGATCATATAAGCATAATATGGCTAATATTATGAGTTAGATTGATAACAGTACGTGTAATAAGTATAGTAATTGTCGTTCTGTCGATCATATAAGCATAATATGGCTAATAATATGAGTTAGATCGATAATGATAAGAGTAATAAGTACAGTAATTGTCGTTCTATCGATCATATATGCATAATATGGCTAATAATATGAGTAAGATTAATAATAATAATAGTAATAAGTATAGTAATTGTCGTTCTATCGATCATTTAAGCATAATATGGCTAATAATATGAGTTAGATTGATAACAGTAAGTGTAATAAGTATAGTAATTGTCGTTCTGTCGATCATATATGCATAATATGGCTAATAATATGAGTAAGATTGATAATAATAATAGTAATAAGTATAGTAATTGTCGTTCTATCGATCATATAAGCATAATATGGCTAATAATATGAGTTAGATTGATAATAATAAGAGTAATAAATATAGTAATTGTCGTTCTATCGATCATTTAAGCATAATATGGCTAGTAATATGAGTTAGATTGATAATAATAAGAGTAATAAGTATAGTAATTGTCGTTCTCTCGATCATATAAGCATAATATGGTTAATAATATGAGTTAGATTGATAATAATAAGAGTAATAAGTATAGTAATTGTCGTTCTATCGATCATATAAGCATAATATGGCTAATAATATGAGTAAGATTTATAATAATAATAGTAATAAGTATAGTAATTGTCGTTCTATCGATCATTTAAGCATAATATGGCTAGTAATATGAGTTAGATTGATAATAATAACAGTAATAAGTACTGTAATTGTCGTTCTATCGATAATATAAGCATAATATGGCTAATAATATGAGTTAGATCGATAATGATAAGAGCAATAAGTACAGTAATTGTCGTTCTATCGATCATATATGCATAATATGGCTAATAATATGAGTTAGATTGATAATAGTAAGTGTAATAAGTATAGTAATTGTCGTTCTATCGATCATATATGCATAATATGGCTAATAATATGAGTTAGATTGATAATAATAACAGTAATAAGTACAGTAATTGTCGTTCTATCGATAATATAAGCATAATATGGCTAATAATATGAGTTAGATCGATAATGATAAGAGTAATAAGTACAGTAATTGTCGTTCTATCGATCATATAAGCATAATATGGCTAATAATATGAGTTAGATTGATAATAATAAGAGTAATAAGTATAGTAATTGTCGTTCTATCGATCATTTAAGCATAATATGGCTAATAATATGAGTTAGATTGATAATAATAAGAGTAATGAGTATAGTAATTGTAGTTCTATCGATCGTATCTGCATAATATGGTTAATAATATGAGTTAGATTCATAATAATAAGAGCAATAAGTATAGTAATTGTCGTTCTATCGATCATTTAAGCATAATATGGCTAATAATATGAGTTAGGTTGATAAAAATAAGAATAATAAGTATAGTAATTGTCGTTCTATCGATCATATAAGCATAATATGGCTAATAATATGAGTTAGGTTGATAATAATAAGAGTAATAAGTATAGTAAATGTCGTGCTATCGATCATATCTGCATAATATTGTTAATAATATGAGTTAGATTGATAATAGTGAGTGTAATAAGGATAGTAATTGTCGTTCTATCGATCATATCTGCATAATATGGCTAATAATATGAGTAAGATTTATAATAATAATAGTAATAAGTATAGTATTTGTCGTCCTATCAATCATATAAGCATAATATGGCTAATAATTCGAGTTAGATCGACAATGATAAGAGTAATAAGTACAGTAATTGTCGTTCTATCGATCATATAAGCATAATATGGCCAATAATATGAGTTAGATTGATTATAATAAGAGTAATGAGTATAGTAATTGTAGTTCTATCGATCATATCTGCATAATATGGTTAATAATATGAGTTAGATTCATAATAATAAGAGTAATAAGTATAGTAATTGTCGTTCTATCGATCATTTAAGCATAATATGGCTAATAATATGAGTTAGATCGATAATGATAAGAGCAATAAGTACAGTAATTGTCGTTCTATCGATCATATATGCATAATATGGCTAATAATATGAGTTAGATTGATAATAGTAAGTGTAATAAGTATAGTAATTGTCGTTCTATCGATCATATATGCATAATATGGCTAATAATATGAGTTAGATTGATAATAATAACAGTAATAAGTACAGTAATTGTCGTTCTATCGATAATATAAGCACAATATGGCTAATAATATGAGTTAGATCGATAATGATAAGAGTAATAAGTACAGTAATTGTCGTTCTATCGATCATATAAGCATAATATGGCTAATAATATGAGTTAGATTGATAATAATAAGAGTAATAAGTATAGTAATTGTCGTTCTATCGATCATTTAAGCATAATATGGCTAATAATATGAGTTAGATTGATAATAATAAGAGTAATGAGTATAGTAATTGTAGTTCTATCGATCGTATCTGCATAATATGGTTAATAATATGAGTTAGATTCATAATAATAAGAGCAATAAGTATAGTAATTGTCGTTCTATCGATCATTTAAGCATAATATGGCTAATAATATGAGTTAGGTTGATAAAAATAAGAATAATAAGTATAGTAATTGTCGTTCTATCGATCATATAAGCATAATATGGCTAATAATATGAGTTAGGTTGATAATAATAAGAGTAATAAGTATAGTAAATGTCGTGCTATCGATCATATCTGCATAATATTGTTAATAATATGAGTTAGATTGATAATAGTGAGTGTAATAAGGATAGTAATTGTCGTTCTATCGATCATATCTGCATAATATGGCTAATAATATGAGTAAGATTTATAATAATAATAGTAATAAGTATAGTATTTGTCGTCCTATCAATCATATAAGCATAATATGGCTAATAATTTGAGTTAGATCGACAATGATAAGAGTAATAAGTACAGTAATTGTCGTTCTATCGATCATATAAGCATAATATGGCCAATAATATGAGTTAGATTGATTATAATAAGAGTAATGAGTATAGTAATTGTAGTTCTATCGATCATATCTGCATAATATGGTTAATAATATGAGTTAGATTCATAATAATAAGAGTAATAAGTATAGTAATTGTCGTTCTATCGATCATTTAAGCATAATATGGCTAATAATATGAGTTAGATCGATAATGATAAGAGCAATAAGTACAGTAATTGTCGTTCTATCGATCATATATGCATAATATGGCTAATAATATGAGTTAGATTGATAATAGTAAGTGTAATAAGTATAGTAATTGTCGTTCTATCGATCATATATGCATAATATGGCTAATAATATGAGTTAGATTGATAATAATAACAGTAATAAGTACAGTAATTGTCGTTCTATCGATAATATAAGCACAATATGGCTAATATTATGAGTTAGATCGATAATGATAAGAGTAATAAGTACAGTAATTGTCGTTCTATCGATCATATAAGCATAATATGGCTAATAATATGAGTTAGATTGATAATTATAAGAGTAATAAGTATAGTAATTGTCGTTCTATCGATCATTTAAGCATAATATGGCTAATAATATGAGTTAGATTGATAATAATAAGAGTAATGAGTATAGTAATTGTAGTTCTATCGATCGTATCTGCATAATATGGTTAATAATATGAGTTAGATTCATAATAATAAGAGCAATAAGTATAGTAATTGTCGTTCTATCGATCATTTAAGCATAATATGGCTAATAATATGAGTTAGGTTGATAAAAATAAGAATAATAAGTATAGTAATTGTCGTTCTATCGATCATATAAGCATAATATGGCTAATAATATGAGTTAGATTGATAACAGTAAGTGTAATAAGTATAGTAATTGTCGTTCTATCGATCATATAAGCATAATATGGCTAATAAAATGAGTTAGATTGATAATAATAAGAGTAATGAATATAGTAATTGTCGTTCTATCGATCATTTAAGCATAATATGGTTAATAATATGAGTTAGATTGATAATAGGAAGAGTAATAAGTATAGTAATTGTCGTTCTATCGATCATATAAGCATAATATGGCTAATAATATGAGTTAGATTGATAACAGTAAGTGTAATAAGTATAGTAATTGTCGTTCTGTCGATCATATAGGCATAATATGTCTAATAATATGAGTTAGATCGATAATGATAAGAGCAATAAGTACAGTAATTGTCGTTCTATCGATCATATGTGCATAATATGGCTAATAATATGAGTTAGATTGATAATAATAACAGTAATAAGTACAGTAATTTTCGTTCTATCGATAATATAAGCATAATATGACTAATAATATGAGTTAGATCGATAATGATAAGAGTAATAAGTACAGTAATTGTCGTTCTATCGATCATATATGCATAATATGGCTAATCATGTGAGTTAGATTGATAATAGTAAGTGTAATAAGTATAGTAATTGTCGTTCTATCGATCATATATGCATAATATGGCTAATAATATGAGTTAGATTGATAATAATAACAGTAATAAGTACAGTAATTGTCGTTCTATCGATAGTATAAGCATAATATGGCTAATAATATGAGTTAGATCGATAATGATAAGAGTAATAAGTACAGTAATTGTCGTGCTATCGATCATATATGCATAATATGGCTAATAATATGAGTAAGATTGATAATAATAATAGTAATAAGTATAGTAATTGTCGTTCTATCGATCATTTAAGCATAATATTGTTAATAATATGTGTTTGAGTGATAATAGTAAGAGTAATAAGTATAGTAATTGTCGTTCTATCGATCGTATCTGCATAATATGGTTAATAATATGAGTTAGATTCATAATAATAAGAGCAATAAGTATAGTAATTGTCGTTTTATCGATCATTTAAGCATAATATGGCTAATAATATGAGTTAGGTTGATAAAAATAAGAATAATAAGTATAGTAATTGTCGTTCTATCGATCATATAAGCATAACATGGCTAATAATATGAGTTAGGTTGATAATAATAAGAGTAATAAGTATAGTAAATGTCGTGCTATCGATCATATCTGCATAATATTGTTAATAATATGAGTTAGATTGATAATAGTGAGTGTAATAAGTATAGTAATTGTCGTTCTATCGATCATATCTGCATAATATGGCTAATAATATGAGTAAGATTTATAATAATAATAGTAATAAGTATAGTATTTGTCGTTCTATCAATCATATAAGCATAATATGGCTAATAATTTGAGTTAGATCGATAATGATGAGAGTAATAAGTACAGTAATTGCCGTTCTATCGATCATATAAGCATAATATGGCTAATAATATGAGTTAGATTGATTATAATAAGAGTAATGAGTATAGTAATTGTAGTTCTATCGATCATATCTGCATAATATGGTTAATAATATGAGTTAGATTCATAATAATAAGAGTAATAAGTATAGTAATTGTCGTTCTATCGATCATTTAAGCATAATATGGCTAATAATATGAGTTAGATTGATAACAGTAAGTGTAATAAGTATAGTAATTGTCGTTCTGTCGATCATATAAGCATAATATGGCTAATAATATGAGTTAGAGTGATAATAATAAGAGTAGTGAGTATAGTAATTGTCGTTCTATCGATCATATAAGCATAATATGGCTAATAATATGAGTTAGATTGATAATAATAAGAGTAATAAATATAGTAATTGTCGTTCTATCGATCATTTAAGCATAATATGGCTAGTAATATGAGTTAGATTGATAATAGTAAGTGTAATAAGTATAGTAATTGTCGTTCTATCGATCATATATGCATAATATGGCTAATAATATGAGTTAGATTGATAATAATAACAGTAATAAGTACAGTAATTGTCGTTCTATCGATAATATAAGCATAATATGGCTAATAATATGAGTTAGATCGATAATGATAAGATTAATAAGAACAGTAATTGTCGTTCTATCGATCATATATGCATAATATGGCTAATAATATGAGTAAGATTGATAATAATAATAGTAATAAGTATAGTAATTGTCGTTCTATCGATCATTTAAGCATAATATGGCTAATAATATGAGTTAGATTGATAACAGTAAGTGTAATAAGTATAGTAATTGTCGGTCTGTCGATCATATAAGCATAATATGGCTAATAATATGAGTTAGATCGATAATGATAAGAGCAATAAGTACAGTAATTGTCGTTCTATCGATCATATGTGCATAATATGGCTAATAATATGAGTTAGATTGATAATAATAACAGTAATAAGTACAGTAATTGTCGTTCTATCGATAATATAAGCATAATATGGCTAATAATATGAGTTAGATTGATAATAGTAAGTGTAATAAGTACAGTAATTGTCGTTCTATCGATCATATATGCATAATATGGCTAATCATGTGAGTTAGATTGATAATAGTAAGTGTAATAAGTATAGTAATTGTCGTTCTATCGATCATATATGCATAATATGGCTAATAATATGAGTTAGATTGATAATAATAACAGTAATAAGTACAGTAATTGTCGTTCTATCGATCATTTAAGCATAATATTGTTAATAATATGAGTTTGAGTGATAATAGTAAGAGTAATAAGTATAGTAATTGTCGTTCTATCGATCATATAAGCATAATATGGCTAATAATATGAGTTAGAATGATAACAGTAAGTGTAATAAGTATAGTAAGTGTCGTTCTGTCGATCATATACGCATAATATGGCTAATAATATGAGTTAGATTGATAATAATAAGAGTAGTGAGTATAGTAATTGTCGTTCTATCGATCATATCTGCATAATATGGCTAATAATATGAGTAAGATTTATAATAATAATAGTAATAAGTATAGTATTTGTCGTTCTATCAATCATATAAGCATAATATGGCTAATAATTTGAGTTAGATCGATAATGATAAGAGTAATAAGTACAGTAATTGTCGTTCTATCGATCATATAAGCATAATATGGCTAATAATATGAGTTAGATTGATAATAATAAGAGTAATGAGTATAGTAATTGTAGTTCTATCGATCATATCTGCATAATATGGTTAATAATATGAGTTAGATTCATAATAATAAGAGTAATAAGTATAGTAATTGTCGTTCTATCGATCATTTAAGCATAATATGGTTAATAATATGAG
Organism: Megachile rotundata; assembly: GCF_050947335.1. Classification (NCBI taxonomy): domain Eukaryota; kingdom Metazoa; phylum Arthropoda; class Insecta; order Hymenoptera; family Megachilidae; genus Megachile; species Megachile rotundata. The sequence continues at coordinate 146,671 of NW_027473661.1, forward strand.
TTAGGTTGATAAAAATAAGAATAATAAGTATAGTAATTGTCGTTCTGTCGATCATATAAGCATATTATGGCTAATAATATGAGTTAGATTGATAATAATAAGAGTAATAAGTATAGTAATTGTCGTTCTATCGATCATTTAAGCATAATACGGTTAATAATATGAGTTAGATTGATAATAGTGAGTGTAATTAGTATAGTAATTGTCGTTCTATCGATCATATTAGCATAATATGGTTAATAATATGAGTAAGATTTATAATAATAATAGTAAGAAGTATAGTAATTGTCGTTCTATCGATCATTTAAGCATAATATGGCTAGTAATATGAGTTAGATTGATAATAATAAGAGTAATAAGTATAGTAATTGTCGTTCTCTCGATCATATAAGCATAATATGGTTAATAATGTGAGTTAGATTGATAATAATAAGAGTAATGAGTATAGTAATTGTAGTTCTATCGATCATATCTGCATAATATGGTTAATAATATGAGTTAGATTCATAATAATAAGAGTAATAAGTACAGTAATTGTCGTTCTATCGATCATATATGCATAATATGGCTAATAATATGAGTAAGATTGATAATAATAATAGTAATAAGTATAGTAATTGTCGTTCTATCGATCATTTAAGCATAATATTGTTAATAATATGAGTTTGAGTGATAATAGTAAGAGTAATAAGTATAGTAATTGTCGTTCTATCGATCATATAAGCATAATATGGCTAATAATATGTGTTAGAATGATAACAGTAAGTATAATAAGTATAGTAATTGTCGTTCTGTCGATCATATACGCATAATATGGCTAATAATATGAGTTAGATTGATAATAATAAGAGTAGTGAGTATAGTAATTCTCGTTCTATCGATCATATAAGCATAATATGGCTAATAATATGAGTTAGATTGATAATAATAAGAGTAATAAATATAGTAATTGTCGTCCTATCGATCATTTAAGCATAATTTGGCTAATAATATGAGTTAGATTGATAATAATAAGAGTAATGAGTACAGTAATTGTAGTTCTATCGATCGTATCTGCATAATATGGTTAATAATATGAGTTAGATTCATAATAATAAGAGCAATAAGTATAGTAATTGTCGTTTTATCGATCATTTAAGCATAATATGGCTAATAGTATGAGTTAGGTTGATAAAAATAAGAATAATAAGTATAGTAATTGTCGTTCTATCGATCATATAAGCATAATATGGCTAATAATATGAGGTAGGTTGATAATAATAAGAGTAATAAGTATAGTAAATGTCGTGCTATCGATCATATCTGCATAATATTGTTAATAATATGAGTTAGATTTATAATAGTGAGTGTAATAAGTATAGTAATTGTCGTTCTATCGATCATATCTGCATAATATGGCTAATAATATGAGTAAGATTTATAATAATAATAGTAATAAGTATAGTAATTGTCGTTCTATCGATCATTTAAGCATAATATGGCTAATAATATGAGTTAGATTGATAATAATAACAGTAATAAGTACTGTAATTGTCGTTCTATCGATAATATAAGCATAATATGGCTAATAATATGAGTTAGATCGATAATGATAAGAGTAATAAGTACAGTAATTGTCGTTCTATCGATCATATATGCATAATATGGCTAATAATATGAGTAAGATTGATAATAATAAAAGTAATAAGTATAGTAATTGTCGTTCTATCGATCATATCTGCATAATATGGCTAATAATATGAGTAAGATTTATAATAATAATAGTAATAAGTATAGTATTTGTCGTTCTATCAATCATATAAGCATAATATGGCTAATAATATGAGTTAGGTTGATAAAAATAAGAATAATAAGTATAGTAATTGTCGTTCTGTCGATCATATAAGCATAATATGGCTAATAATATGAGTAAGATTGATAATAATAATAGTAATAAGTATAGTAATTGTCGTTCTATCGATCATTTAAGCATAATATTGTTAATAATATGAGTTTGAGTGATAATAGTAAGAGTAATAAGTATAGTAATTGTCGTTCTATCGATCATATAAGCATAATATGGCTAATAATATGAGTTAGAATGATAACAGTAAGTGTAATAAGTATAGTAAGTGTCGTTCTGTCGATCATATACGCATAATATGGCTAATAATATGAGTTAGATTGATAATAATAAGAGTAGTGAGTATAGTAATTGTCGTTCTATCGATCATATCTGCATAATATGGCTAATAATATGAGTAAGATTTATAATAATAATAGTAATAAGTATAGTATTTGTCGTTCTATCAATCATATAAGCATAATATGGCTAATAATTTGAGTTAGATCGATAATGATAAGAGTAATAAGTACAGTAATTGTCGTTCTATCGATCATATAAGCATAATATGGCTAATAATATGAGTTAGATTGATAATAATAAGAGTAATGAGTATAGTAATTGTAGTTCTATCGATCATATCTGCATAATATGGTTAATAATATGAGTTAGATTCATAATAATAAGAGTAATAAGTATAGTAATTGTCGTTCTATCGATCATTTAAGCATAATATGGTTAATAATATGAGTTAGGTTGATAAAAATAAGAATAATAAGTATAGTAATTGTCGTTCTGTCGATCATATAAGCATATTATGGCTAATAATATGAGTTAGATTGATAATAATAAGAGTAATAAGTATAGTAATTGTCGTTCTATCGATCATTTAAGCATAATACGGTTAATAATATGAGTTAGATTGATAATAGTGAGTGTAATTAGTATAGTAATTGTCGTTCTATCGATCATATTAGCATAATATGGTTAATAATATGAGTAAGATTTATAATAATAATAGTAAGAAGTATAGTAATTGTCGTTCTATCGATCATTTAAGCATAATATGGCTAGTAATATGAGTTAGATTGATAATAATAAGAGTAATAAGTATAGTAATTGTCGTTCTCTCGATCATATAAGCATAATATGGTTAATAATGTGAGTTAGATTGATAATAATAAGAGTAATGAGTATAGTAATTGTAGTTCTATCGATCATATCTGCATAATATGGTTAATAATATGAGTTAGATTCATAATAATAAGAGTAATAAGTACAGTAATTGTCGTTCTATCGATCATATATGCATAATATGGCTAATAATATGAGTAAGATTGATAATAATAATAGTAATAAGTATAGTAATTGTCGTTCTATCGATCATTTAAGCATAATATTGTTAATAATATGAGTTTGAGTGATAATAGTAAGAGTAATAAGTATAGTAATTGTCGTTCTATCGATCATATAAGCATAATATGGCTAATAATATGTGTTAGAATGATAACAGTAAGTATAATAAGTATAGTAATTGTCGTTCTGTCGATCATATACGCATAATATGGCTAATAATATGAGTTAGATTGATAATAATAAGAGTAGTGAGTATAGTAATTCTCGTTCTATCGATCATATAAGCATAATATGGCTAATAATATGAGTTAGATTGATAATAATAAGAGTAATAAATATAGTAATTGTCGTCCTATCGATCATTTAAGCATAATTTGGCTAATAATATGAGTTAGATTGATAATAATAAGAGTAATGAGTACAGTAATTGTAGTTCTATCGATCGTATCTGCATAATATGGTTAATAATATGAGTTAGATTCATAATAATAAGAGCAATAAGTATAGTAATTGTCGTTTTATCGATCATTTAAGCATAATATGGCTAATAGTATGAGTTAGGTTGATAAAAATAAGAATAATAAGTATAGTAATTGTCGTTCTATCGATCATATAAGCATAATATGGCTAATAATATGAGGTAGGTTGATAATAATAAGAGTAATAAGTATAGTAAATGTCGTGCTATCGATCATATCTGCATAATATTGTTAATAATATGAGTTAGATTTATAATAGTGAGTGTAATAAGTATAGTAATTGTCGTTCTATCGATCATATCTGCATAATATGGCTAATAATATGAGTAAGATTTATAATAATAATAGTAATAAGTATAGTAATTGTCGTTCTATCGATCATTTAAGCATAATATGGCTAATAATATGAGTTAGATTGATAATAATAACAGTAATAAGTACTGTAATTGTCGTTCTATCGATAATATAAGCATAATATGGCTAATAATATGAGTTAGATCGATAATGATAAGAGTAATAAGTACAGTAATTGTCGTTCTATCGATCATATATGCATAATATGGCTAATAATATGAGTAAGATTGATAATAATAAAAGTAATAAGTATAGTAATTGTCGTTCTATCGATCATATCTGCATAATATGGCTAATAATATGAGTAAGATTTATAATAATAATAGTAATAAGTATAGTATTTGTCGTTCTATCAATCATATAAGCATAATATGGCTAATAATATGAGTTAGGTTGATAAAAATAAGAATAATAAGTATAGTAATTGTCGTTCTGTCGATCATATAAGCATAATATGGCTAATAATATGAGTAAGATTGATAATAATAATAGTAATAAGTATAGTAATTGTCGTTCTATCGATCATTTAAGCATAATATTGTTAATAATATGAGTTTGAGTGATAATAGTAAGAGTAATAAGTATAGTAATTGTCGTTCTATCGATCATATAAGCATAATATGGCTAATAATATGAGTTAGAATGATAACAGTAAGTGTAATAAGTATAGTAATTGTCGTTCTGTCGATCATATACGCATAATATGGCTAATAATATGAGTTAGATTGATAATAATAAGAGTAGTGAGTATAGTAATTCTCGTTCTATCGATCATATAAGCATAATATGGCTAATAATATGAGTTAGATTGATAATAATAAGAGTAATAAATATAGTAATTGTCGTCCTATCGATCATTTAAGCATAATATGGCTAATAATATGAGTTAGATTGATAATAATAAGAGTAATGAGTACAGTAATTGTAGTTCTATCGATCGTATCTGCATAATATGGTTAATAATATGAGTTAGATTCATAATAATAAGAGCAATAAGTATAGTAATTGTCGTTTTATCGATCATTTAAGCATAATATGGCTAATAATATGAGTTAGGTTGATAAAAATAAGAATAATAAGTATAGTAATTGTCGTTCTATCGATCATATAAGCATAATATGGCTAATAATATGAGCTAGGTTGATAATAATAAGAGTAATAAGTATAGTAAATGTCGTGCTATCGATCATATCTGCATAATATTGTTAATAATATGAGTTAGATTTATAATAGTGAGTGTAATAAGTATAGTAATTGTCGTTCTATCGATCATATCTGCATAATATGGCTAATAATATGAGTAAGATTTATAATAATAATAGTAATAAGTATAGTAATTGTCGTTCTATCGATCATTTAAGCATAATATGGCTAATAATATGAGTTAGATTGATAATAATAACAGTAATAAGTACTGTAATTGTCGTTCTATCGATAATATAAGCATAATATGGCTAATAATATGAGTTAGATCGATAATGATAAGAGTAATAAGTACAGTAATTGTCGTTCTATCGATCATATATGCATAATATGGCTAATAATATGAGTAAGATTGATAATAATAAAAGTAATAAGTATAGTAATTGTCGTTCTATCGATCATATCTGCATAATATGGCTAATAATATGAGTAAGATTTATAATAATAATAGTAATAAGTATAGTATTTGTCGTTCTATCAATCATATAAGCATAATATGGCTAATAATTTGAGTTAGATCGATAATGATAAGAGTAATAAGTACAGTAATTGTCGTTCTATCGATCATATAAGCATAATATGGCTAATAATATGAGTTAGATTGATAATAATAAGAGTAATGAGTATAGTAATTGTAGTTCTATCGATCATATCTGCATAATATGGTTAATAATATGAGTTAGATTCATAATAATAAGAGTAATAAGTATAGTAATTGTCGTTCTATCGATCATTTAAGCATAATATGGCTAATAATATGAGTTAGGTTGATAAAAATAAGAATAATAAGTATAGTAGTTGTCGTTCTGTCGATCATATAAGCATAATATGGCTAATAATATAAGTTAGATTGATAATAATAAGAGTAATAAGTATAGTAATTGTCGTTCTATCGATCATTTAAGCATAATACGGCTAATAGTATGAGTTAGATTGATAATAATAAGAGTAATAAGTATAGTAATTGTAGTTCTATCGATCATTTAAGCATAATATGGCTAATAATATGAGTTAGATTGATAATAATAAGAGTAATAAGTATAGTAATTGTCGTTCTCTCGATCATATAAGCATAATATGATTAAGAATATGAGTTAGATTGATAATAATAAGAGTAATAAGTATAGTAATTGTCGTTCTATCGATCATATAAGCATAAGATGGTTAATAATATGAGTTTGAGTGATAATAGTAAGAGTAATAAGTATAGTAATTGTCGTTCTATCGATCATATAAGCATAATATGGCTAATAATATGTGTTAGAATGATAACAGTAAGTATAATAAGTATAGTAATTGTCGTTCTGTCGATCATATACGCATAATATGGCTAATAATATGAGTTAGATTGATAATAATAAGAGTAGTGAGTATAGTAATTCTCGTTCTATCGATCATATAAGCATAATATGGCTAATAATATGAGTTAGATTGATAATAATAAGAGTAATAAATATAGTAATTGTCGTCCTATCGATCATTTAAGCATAATTTGGCTAATAATATGAGTTAGATTGATAATAATAAGAGTAATGAGTACAGTAATTGTAGTTCTATCGATCGTATCTGCATAATATGGTTAATAATATGAGTTAGATTCATAATAATAAGAGCAATAAGTATAGTAATTGTCGTTTTATCGATCATTTAAGCATAATATGGCTAATAGTATGAGTTAGGTTGATAAAAATAAGAATAATAAGTATAGTAATTGTCGTTCTATCGATCATATAAGCATAATATGGCTAATAATATGAGGTAGGTTGATAATAATAAGAGTAATAAGTATAGTAAATGTCGTGCTATCGATCATATCTGCATAATATTGTTAATAATATGAGTTAGATTTATAATAGTGAGTGTAATAAGTATAGTAATTGTCGTTCTATCGATCATATCTGCATAATATGGCTAATAATATGAGTAAGATTTATAATAATAATAGTAATAAGTATAGTAATTGTCGTTCTATCGATCATTTAAGCATAATATGGCTAATAATATGAGTTAGATTGATAATAATAACAGTAATAAGTACTGTAATTGTCGTTCTATCGATAATATAAGCATAATATGGCTAATAATATGAGTTAGATCGATAATGATAAGAGTAATAAGTACAGTAATTGTCGTTCTATCGATCATATATGCATAATATGGCTAATAATATGAGTAAGATTGATAATAATAAAAGTAATAAGTATAGTAATTGTCGTTCTATCGATCATATCTGCATAATATGGCTAATAATATGAGTAAGATTTATAATAATAATAGTAATAAGTATAGTATTTGTCGTTCTATCAATCATATAAGCATAATATGGCTAATAATATGAGTTAGGTTGATAAAAATAAGAATAATAAGTATAGTAATTGTCGTTCTGTCGATCATATAAGCATAATATGGCTAATAATATGAGTAAGATTGATAATAATAATAGTAATAAGTATAGTAATTGTCGTTCTATCGATCATTTAAGCATAATATTGTTAATAATATGAGTTTGAGTGATAATAGTAAGAGTAATAAGTATAGTAATTGTCGTTCTATCGATCATATAAGCATAATATGGCTAATAATATGAGTTAGAATGATAACAGTAAGTGTAATAAGTATAGTAATTGTCGTTCTGTCGATCATATACGCATAATATGGCTAATAATATGAGTTAGATTGATAATAATAAGAGTAGTGAGTATAGTAATTCTCGTTCTATCGATCATATAAGCATAATATGGCTAATAATATGAGTTAGATTGATAATAATAAGAGTAATAAATATAGTAATTGTCGTCCTATCGATCATTTAAGCATAATATGGCTAATAATATGAGTTAGATTGATAATAATAAGAGTAATGAGTACAGTAATTGTAGTTCTATCGATCGTATCTGCATAATATGGTTAATAATATGAGTTAGATTCATAATAATAAGAGCAATAAGTATAGTAATTGTCGTTTTATCGATCATTTAAGCATAATATGGCTAATAATATGAGTTAGGTTGATAAAAATAAGAATAATAAGTATAGTAATTGTCGTTCTATCGATCATATAAGCATAATATGGCTAATAATATGAGCTAGGTTGATAATAATAAGAGTAATAAGTATAGTAAATGTCGTGCTATCGATCATATCTGCATAATATTGTTAATAATATGAGTTAGATTTATAATAGTGAGTGTAATAAGTATAGTAATTGTCGTTCTATCGATCATATCTGCATAATATGGCTAATAATATGAGTAAGATTTATAATAATAATAGTAATAAGTATAGTAATTGTCGTTCTATCGATCATTTAAGCATAATATGGCTAATAATATGAGTTAGATTGATAATAATAACAGTAATAAGTACTGTAATTGTCGTTCTATCGATAATATAAGCATAATATGGCTAATAATATGAGTTAGATCGATAATGATAAGAGTAATAAGTACAGTAATTGTCGTTCTATCGATCATATATGCATAATATGGCTAATAATATGAGTAAGATTGATAATAATAAAAGTAATAAGTATAGTAATTGTCGTTCTATCGATCATATCTGCATAATATGGCTAATAATATGAGTAAGATTTATAATAATAATAGTAATAAGTATAGTATTTGTCGTTCTATCAATCATATAAGCATAATATGGCTAATAATTTGAGTTAGATCGATAATGATAAGAGTAATAAGTACAGTAATTGTCGTTCTATCGATCATATAAGCATAATATGGCTAATAATATGAGTTAGATTGATAATAATAAGAGTAATGAGTATAGTAATTGTAGTTCTATCGATCATATCTGCATAATATGGTTAATAATATGAGTTAGATTCATAATAATAAGAGTAATAAGTATAGTAATTGTCGTTCTATCGATCATTTAAGCATAATATGGCTAATAATATGAGTTAGGTTGATAAAAATAAGAATAATAAGTATAGTAATTGTCGTTCTGTCGATCATATAAGCATAATATGGCTAATAATATAAGTTAGATTGATAATAATAAGAGTAATAAGTATAGTAATTGTCGTTCTATCGATCATTTAAGCATAATACGGCTAATAGTATGAGTTAGATTGATAATAATAAGAGTAATAAGTATAGTAATTGTAGTTCTATCGATCATTTAAGCATAATATGGCTAATAATATGAGTTAGATTGATAATAATAAGAGTAATAAGTATAGTAATTGTCGTTCTCTCGATCATATAAGCATAATATGATTAAGAATATGAGTTAGATTGATAATAATAAGAGTAATAAGTATAGTAATTGTCGTTCTATCGATCATATAAGCATAAGATGGTTAATAATATGAGTTAGATTGATAATAGTGAGTGTAATTAGTATAGTAATTGTCGTTCTACCGATCATATTAGCATAATATGGTTAATAATATGAGTAAGATTTATAATAATAATAGTAAGAAGTATAGTAATTGTCGTTCTATCGATCATTTAAGCATAATATGGCTAGTAATATGAGTTAGATTGATAATAATAAGAGTAATAAGTATAGTAATTGTCGTTCTCTCGATCATATAAGCATAATATGGTTAATAATGTGAGTTAGATTGATAATAATAAGAGTAATAAGTATAGTAATTGTCGTTCTATCGATCATATAAGCATAATATGGCTAATAATATGAGTAAGATTTATAATAATAATAGTAGTAAGTATAGTAATTGTCGTTCTATCGATCATTTAAGCATAATATGGCTAATAATAAGAGTAAGATTTATAATAATAATAGTAATAAGTATAGTAATTGTCGTTCTATCGATCATTTAAGCATAATATGGCTAATAATATGAGTTAGATTGATAATAATAACAGTAATAAGTACAGTAATTGTCGTTCTATCGATAATATAAGCATAATATGTCTAATAATATGAGTTAGATTGATAATAATAAGAGTAGTGAGTATAGTAATTGTCGTTCTATCGATCATATAAGCATAATATGGCTAATAATATGAGTTAGATTGATAATAATAACAGTAATAGGTACAGTAATTGTCGTTCTATCGATCATATATGCATAATATGTCTAATAATATGAGTTAGATTGATAATAATAACAGTAATAAGTACAGTAATTGTCGTTCTCTCGATCATATAAGCATAATATAGTTAATAATATGAGTTAGATTGATAATAATAAGAGTAATAAGTATAGTAATTGTCGTTCTATCGATCATATAAGCATAATATGGCTAATAATAAGAGTAAGATTTATAATAATAATAGTAATAAGTATAGTAATTGTCGTTCTATCGATCATTTAAGCATAATATGGCTAATAATATGAGTTAGATTGATAATAATAACAGTAATAGGTACAGTAATTGTCGTTCTATCGATAATATAAGCATAAGATGGTTAATAATATGAGTTAGATTGATAATAGTGAGTGTAATTAGTATAGTAATTGTCGTTCTATCGATCATATTAGCATAATATGGTTAATAATATGAGTTAGATCGATAATGATAAGAGTAATAAGTACAGTAATTGTCGTTCTATCGATCATATATGCATAATATGGCTAATAATATGAGTAAGATTGATAATAATAATAGTAATAAGTATAGTAATTGTCGTTCTATCGATCATTTAAGCATGATATGGCTAATAATATGAGTTAAATTGATAATAATAACAGTAATAAGTACAGTAATTGTCGTTCTATCGATAATATAAGCATAATATGGCTAATAATTTGAGTTAGGTCGATAATGATAAGAGTAATAAGTACAGTAATTGTCGTTCTATCGATCATATGTGCATAATATGGCTAATAATATGAGTTAGATTGATAATAGTAAGAGTAATAAGTATAGTAATTGTCGTTCTATCGATCATTTAAAATAATATAGCTAATAATATGAGTTAAATTGATAATAATAACAGAAATAAGTACAGTAATTGTCGTTCTATCGATAATATAAGCATAATATGGCTAATAATATGAGTTAGATCGATAATGATAAGAGTAATAAGTACAGTAATTGTCGTTCTATCGATCATATATGCATAATATGGCTAATAATATGAGTAAGATAGATAATAATAATAGTAATAAGTACAGTAATTGTCGTTCTATCGATCATATAAGCATAATATGGCTAATAATATGAGTTAGATTGATAATAGTAAGTGTAATAAGTATAGTAATTGTCGTTCTATCGATCATATATGCATAATATGACTAATAATATGAGTTAGATTGATAATAATAACAGTAATAAGTACAGTGATTGTCGTTCTATCGATAATATAAGCATAATATGTCTAATAATATGAGTTAGATTGATAATAATAAGTGTAGTGAGTATAGTAATTGTCGTTCTATCGATCATATAAGCATAATATGGCTAATAATATGAGTTAGATTGATAATAATAAGAGTAATAAGTATAGTAATTGTCGTTCTATCGATCATATAAGCATAATATGGCTAATAATAAGAGTAAGATTTATAATAATAATAGTAATAAGTATAGTAATTGTCGTTCTATCGATCATTTAGGCATAATATGGCTAATAATATGAGTTAGATTGATAATAATAACAGTAATAAGTACAGTAATTGTCGTTCTATCGATAATATAAGCATAATATGTCTAATAATATGAGTTAGATTGATAATAATAAGAGTAGTGAGTATAGTAATTGTCGTTCTATCGATCATATAAGCATAATATGGCTAATAATATGAGTTAGATTGATAATAATAAGAGTAATAAGTATAGTAATTGTCGTTCTATCGATCATATAAGCATAATATGGCTAATAATAAGAGTAAGATTTATAATAATAATAGTAATAAGTATAGTAATTGTCGTTCTATCGATCATTTAAGCATAATATGGCTAATAATATGAGTTAGATTGATAATAATAACAGTAATAAGTACAGTAATTGTCGTTCTATCGATAATATAAGCATAATATGTCTAATAATATGAGTTAGATTGATAATAATAAGTGTAGTGAGTATAGTAATTGTCGTTCTATCGATCATATAAGCATAATATGGCTAATAATATGAGTTAAATTGATAATAATAATAGTAATAAGTACAGTAATTGTCGTTCTATCGATAATATAAGCATAAGATGGTTAATAATATGAGTTAGATTGATAATAGTGAGTGTAATTAGTATAGTAATTGTCGTTCTATCGATCATATTAGCATAATATGGTTAATAATATGAGTTAGATCGATAATGATAAGAGTAATAAGTACAGTAATTGTCGTTCTATCGATCATATATGCATAATATGGCTAATAATATGAGTAAGATTGATAATAATAATAGTAATAAGTATAGTAATTGTCGTTCTATCGATCATTTAAGCATGCTATGGCTAATAATATGAGTTAAATTGATAATAATAACAGTAATAAGTACAGTAATTGTCGTTCTATCGATAATATAAGCATAATATGGCTAATAATTTGAGTTAGGTCGATAATGATAAGAGTAATAAGTACAGTAATTGTCGTTCTATCGATCATATGTGCATAATATGGCTAATAATATGAGTTAGATTGATAATAGTAAGAGTAATAAGTATAGTAATTGTCGTTCTATCGATCATATAAGCATAATATGGCTAATAATATGAGTTAGATTGATAATAGTAAGTGTAATAAGTATAGTAATTGTCGTTCTATCGATCATATATGCATAATATGGCTAATAATATGAGTTAGATTGATAATAATAACAGTAATAAGTACAGTAATTGTCGTTCTCCCGATCATATAAGCATAATATAGTTAATAATATGAGTTAGATTGATAATAATAAGAGTAATAAGTATAGTAATTGTCGTTCTATCGATCATATAAGCATAATATGGCTAATAATAAGAGTAAGATTTATAATAATAATAGTAATAAGTATAGTAATTGTCGTTCTATCGATCATTTAAGCATAATATGGCTAATAATATGAGTTAGATTGATAATAATAACAGTAATAAGTACAGTAATTGTCGTTCTATCGATAATATAAGCATAATATGTCTAATAATATGAGTTAGATTGATAATAATGAGTGTAGTGAGTATAGTAATTGTCGTTCTATCGATCATATAAGCATAATATGGCTAATAATATGAGTTAGATTGATAATAATAAGAGTAGTGAGTATAGTAATTGTCGTTCTATCGATCATATAAGCATAATATGGCTAATAATATGAGTTAGATTGATAATAATAACAGTAATAGGTACAGTAATTGTCGTTCTATCGATCATATATGCATAATATGTCTAATAATATGAGTTAGATTGATAATAATAACAGTAATAAGTACAGTAATTGTCGTTCTCTCGATCATATAAGCATAATATAGTTAATAATATGAGTTAGATTGATAATAATAAGAGTAATAAGTATAGTAATTGTCGTTCTATCGATCATATAAGCATAATATGGCTAATAATAAGAGTAAGATTTATAATAATAATAGTAATAAGTATAGTAATTGTCGTTCTATCGATCATTTAAGCATAATATGGCTAATAATATGAGTTAGATTGATAATAATAACAGTAATAAGTACAGTAATTGTCGTTCTATCGATAATATAAGCATAATATGTCTAATAATATGAGTTAGATTGATAATAATAAGTGTAGTGAGTATAGTAATTGTCGTTCTATCGATCATATAAGCATAATATGGCTAATAATATGAGTTAAATTGATAATAATAATAGTAATAAGTACAGTAATTGTCGTTCTATCGATAATATAAGCATAATATGTCTAATAATATGAGTTAGATTGATAATAATAAGTGTAGTGAGTATAGTAATTGTCGTTCTATCGATCATATAAGCATAATATGGCTAATAATATGAGTTAAATTGATAATAATAATAGTAATAAGTACAGTAATTGTCGTTCTATCGATAATATAAGCATAAGATGGTTAATAATATGAGTTAGATTGATAATAGTGAGTGTAATTAGTATAGTAATTGTCGTTCTATCGATCATATTAGCATAATATGGTTAATAATATGAGTTAGATCGATAATGATAAGAGTAATAAGTACAGTAATTGTCGTTCTATCGATCATATATGCATAATATGGCTAATAATATGAGTAAGATTGATAATAATAATAGTAATAAGTATAGTAATTGTCGTTCTATCGATCATTTAAGCATGATATGGCTAATAATATGAGTTAAATTGATAATAATAACAGTAATAAGTACAGTAATTGTCGTTCTATCGATAATATAAGCATAATATGGCTAATAATTTGAGTTAGGTCGATAATGATAAGAGTAATAAGTACAGTAATTGTCGTTCTATCGATCATATGTGCATAATATGGCTAATAATATGAGTTAGATTGATAATAGTAAGAGTAATAAGTATAGTAATTGTCGTTCTATCGATCATATATGCATAATATGTCTAATAATATGAGTTAGATTGATAATAATAACAGTAATAAGTACAGTAATTGTCGTTCTCTCGATCATATAAGCATAATATAGTTAATAATATGAGTTAGATTGATAATAATAAGAGTAATAAGTATAGTAATTGTCGTTCTATCGATCATATAAGCATAATATGGCTAATAATAAGAGTAAGATTTATAATAATAATAGTAATAAGTATAGTAATTGTCGTTCTATCGATCATTTAAGCATAATATGGCTAATAATATGAGTTAGATTGATAATAATAACAGTAATAAGTACAGTAATTGTCGTTCTATCGATAATATAAGCATAATATGTCTAATAATATGAGTTAGATTGATAATAATAAGTGTAGTGAGTATAGTAATTGTCGTTCTATCGATCATATAAGCATAATATGGCTAATAATATGAGTTAAATTGATAATAATAATAGTAATAAGTACAGTAATTGTCGTTCTATCGATAATATAAGCATAATATGTCTAATAATATGAGTTAGATTGATAATAATAAGTGTAGTGAGTATAGTAATTGTCGTTCTATCGATCATATAAGCATAATATGGCTAATAATATGAGTTAAATTGATAATAATAATAGTAATAAGTACAGTAATTGTCGTTCTATCGATAATATAAGCATAAGATGGTTAATAATATGAGTTAGATTGATAATAGTGAGTGTAATTAGTATAGTAATTGTCGTTCTATCGATCATATTAGCATAATATGGTTAATAATATGAGTTAGATCGATAATGATAAGAGTAATAAGTACAGTAATTGTCGTTCTATCGATCATATATGCATAATATGGCTAATAATATGAGTAAGATTGATAATAATAATAGTAATAAGTATAGTAATTGTCGTTCTATCGATCATTTAAGCATGATATGGCTAATAATATGAGTTAAATTGATAATAATAACAGTAATAAGTACAGTAATTGTCGTTCTATCGATAATATAAGCATAATATGGCTAATAATTTGAGTTAGGTCGATAATGATAAGAGTAATAAGTACAGTAATTGTCGTTCTATCGATCATATGTGCATAATATGGCTAATAATATGAGTTAGATTGATAATAGTAAGAGTAATAAGTATAGTAATTGTCGTTCTATCGATCATATATGCATAATATGGCTAATAATATGAGTTAGATTGATAATAATAACAGTAATAAGTACAGTAATTGTCGTTCTCCCGATCATATAAGCATAATATAGTTAATAATATGAGTTAGATTGATAATAATAAGAGTAATAAGTATAGTAATTGTCGTTCTATCGATCATATAAGCATAATATGGCTAATAATAAGAGTAAGATTTATAATAATAATAGTAATAAGTATAGTAATTGTCGTTCTATCGATCATTTAAGCATAATATGGCTAATAATATGAGTTAGATTGATAATAATAACAGTAATAAGTACAGTAATTGTCGTTCTATCGATAATATAAGCATAATATGTCTAATAATATGAGTTAGATTGATAATAATGAGTGTAGTGAGTATAGTAATTGTCGTTCTATCGATCATATAAGCATAATATGGCTAATAATATGAGTTAGATTGATAATAATAAGAGTAGTGAGTATAGTAATTGTCGTTCTATCGATCATATAAGCATAATATGGCTAATAATATGAGTTAGATTGATAATAATAACAGTAATAGGTACAGTAATTGTCGTTCTATCGATCATATATGCATAATATGTCTAATAATATGAGTTAGATTGATAATAATAACAGTAATAAGTACAGTAATTGTCGTTCTCTCGATCATATAAGCATAATATAGTTAATAATATGAGTTAGATTGATAATAATAAGAGTAATAAGTATAGTAATTGTCGTTCTATCGATCATATAAGCATAATATGGCTAATAATAAGAGTAAGATTTATAATAATAATAGTAATAAGTATAGTAATTGTCGTTCTATCGATCATTTAAGCATAATATGGCTAATAATATGAGTTAGATTGATAATAATAACAGTAATAAGTACAGTAATTGTCGTTCTATCGATAATATAAGCATAATATGTCTAATAATATGAGTTAGATTGATAATAATAAGTGTAGTGAGTATAGTAATTGTCGTTCTATCGATCATATAAGCATAATATGGCTAATAATATGAGTTAAATTGATAATAATAATAGTAATAAGTACAGTAATTGTCGTTCTATCGATAATATAAGCATAATATGTCTAATAATATGAGTTAGATTGATAATAATAAGTGTAGTGAGTATAGTAATTGTCGTTCTATCGATCATATAAGCATAATATGGCTAATAATATGAGTTAAATTGATAATAATAATAGTAATAAGTACAGTAATTGTCGTTCTATCGATAATATAAGCATAAGATGGTTAATAATATGAGTTAGATTGATAATAGTGAGTGTAATTAGTATAGTAATTGTCGTTCTATCGATCATATTAGCATAATATGGTTAATAATATGAGTTAGATCGATAATGATAAGAGTAATAAGTACAGTAATTGTCGTTCTATCGATCATATATGCATAATATGGCTAATAATATGAGTAAGATTGATAATAATAATAGTAATAAGTATAGTAATTGTCGTTCTATCGATCATTTAAGCATGATATGGCTAATAATATGAGTTAAATTGATAATAATAACAGTAATAAGTACAGTAATTGTCGTTCTATCGATAATATAAGCATAATATGGCTAATAATTTGAGTTAGGTCGATAATGATAAGAGTAATAAGTACAGTAATTGTCGTTCTATCGATCATATGTGCATAATATGGCTAATAATATGAGTTAGATTGATAATAGTAAGAGTAATAAGTATAGTAATTGTCGTTCTATCGATCATATATGCATAATATGGCTAATAATATGAGTTAGATTGATAATAGTAAGTGTAATAAGTATAGTAATTGTCGTTCTATCGATCATATATGCATAATATGGCTAATAATATGAGTTAGATTGATAATAATAACAGTAATAAGTACAGTAATTGTCGTTCTATCGATAATATAAGTATAATATGGCTAATAATATGAGTTAGATCGATAATGATAAGAGTAATAAGTACAGTAATTGTCGTTCTATCGATCATATATGCATAATATTGCTAATAATATGAGTAAGATTGATAATAATAATAGTAATAAGTATAGTAATTGTAGTTCTATCGATCATTTAAAATAATATAGCTAATAAGATGAGTTAAATTGATAATAATAACAGAAATAAGTACAGTAATTGTCGTTCTATCGATAATATAAGCATAATATGGCTAATAATATGAGTTAGATCGATAATGATAAGAGTAATAAGTACAGTAATTGTCGTTCTATCGATCATATATGCATAATATGGCTAATAATATGAGTAAGATAGATAATAATAATAGTAATAAGTATAGTAATTGTCGTTCTATCGATCATTTAAGCATAATATGGCTAATAATATGAGTTAAATTGATAATAATAACAGTAATAAGTACAGTAATTTTCGTTCTATCGATAATATAAGCATAATATGGCTAATAATTTGAGTTAGGTCGATAATGATAAGAGTAATAAGTACAGTAATTGTCGTTCTATCGATCATATGTGCATAATATGGCTAATAATATGAGTTAGATTGATAATAATAACAGTAATAAGTACAGTAATTGTCGTTCTCTCGATCATATAAGCATAATATAGTTAATAATATGAGTTAGATTGATAATAATAAGAGTAATAAGTATAGTAATTGTCGTTCTATCGATCATTTAAGCATGATATGGCTAATAATATGAGTTAAATTGATAATAATAACAGTAATAAGTACAGTAATTGTCGTTCTATCGATAATATAAGCATAATATGGCTAATAATTTGAGTTAGGTCGATAATGATAAGAGTAATAAGTACAGTAATTGTCGTTCTATCGATCATATGTGCATAATATGGCTAATAATATGAGTTAGATTGATAATAGTAAGAGTAATAAGTATAGTAATTGTCGTTCTATCGATCATATATGCATAATATGGCTAATAATATGAGTTAGATTGATAATAGTAAGTGTAATAAGTATAGTAATTGTCGTTCTATCGATCATATATGCATAATATGGCTAATAATATGAGTTAGATTGATAATAATAACAGTAATAAGTACAGTAATTGTCGTTCTATCGATAATATAAGTATAATATGGCTAATAATATGAGTTAGATCGATAATGATAAGAGTAATAAGTACAGTAATTGTCGTTCTATCGATCATATATGCATAATATTGCTAATAATATGAGTAAGATTGATAATAATAATAGTAATAAGTATAGTAATTGTAGTTCTATCGATCATTTAAAATAATATAGCTAATAAGATGAGTTAAATTGATAATAATAACAGAAATAAGTACAGTAATTGTCGTTCTATCGATAATATAAGCATAATATGGCTAATAATATGAGTTAGATCGATAATGATAAGAGTAATAAGTACAGTAATTGTCGTTCTATCGATCATATATGCATAATATGGCTAATAATATGAGTAAGATAGATAATAATAATAGTAATAAGTATAGTAATTGTCGTTCTATCGATCATTTAAGCATAATATGGCTAATAATATGAGTTAAATTGATAATAATAACAGTAATAAGTACAGTAATTTTCGTTCTATCGATAATATAAGCATAATATGGCTAATAATTTGAGTTAGGTCGATAATGATAAGAGTAATAAGTACAGTAATTGTCGTTCTATCGATCATATGTGCATAATATGGCTAATAATATGAGTTAGATTGATAATAATAACAGTAATAAGTACAGTAATTGTCGTTCTATCGATCATATAAGCATAATATGGCTAATAATATGAGTTAGATTGATAATAATAAGAGTAATAAGTATAGTAATTGTCGTTCTATCGATCATATATGCATAATATGGCTAATAATATGAGTTAGATTGATAATAATAACAGTAATAAGTACAGTAATTGTCGTTCTATCGATTATATAAGCATAATATGTCTAATAATATGAGTTAGATTGATAATAATAAGAGTAGTGAGTATAGTAATTGTCGTTCTATCGATCATATAAGCATAATATGGCTAATAATATGAGTTAGATTGATAATAATAACAGTAATAAGTACAGAAATTGTCGTTCTATCGATAATATAAGCATAATATGTCTAATAATATGAGTTAGATCGATAATGATAAGAGTAATAAGTACAGTAATTGTCGTTCTATCGATCATATAAGCATAATATGGCTAATAATATGAGTTAGATTGATAATAATAAGAGTAATGAGTATAGTAATTGTAGTTCTATCGATCATATCTGCATAATATGGTTAATAATATGAGTTAGATTCATAATAATAAGAGTAATAAGTATAGTAATTGTCGTTCTATCGATCATTTAAGCATAATATGGGTAATAATATGAGTTAGGTTGATAAAAATAAGAATAATAAGTATAGTAATTGTCGTTCTATCGATCATTTAAGCATAATACGGCTAATAATATGAGTTAGATTGATAATAATAAGAGTAATAAGTATAGTAATTGTAGTTCTATCGATCGTATCTGCATAATATGCTTAATAATATGAGTTAGATTCATAATAATAAGAGTAATAAGTATAGTAATTGTCGTTCTATCGATCATTTAAGCATAATATGGCTAATAATATGAGTTAGGTTGATAATAGTAAGAGTAGTGAGTATAGTAATTGTCGTTCTATCGATCATATAAGCATAATATGGCTAATAATATGAGTTAGATTGATAATAGTAAGTGTAATAAGTATAGTAATTGTCGTTCTATCGATCATATATGCATAATATGACTAATAATATGAGTTAGATTGATAATAACAACAGTAATAAGTACATTAATTGTCGTTCTATCGATAATATAAGCATAATATGGCTAATAATATGAGTTAGGTTGATAATAATAAGAGTAATAAGTATAGTAAATGTCGTGCTATCGATCATATCTGCATAATATGGTTAATAATATGAGTAAGATTTATAATAATAATTGTAATATGTATAGTAATTGTCGTTCTATCGATCATTTAATCATAATATGGCTAATAATATGAGTTAAATTGATAATAATAACAGTAATAAGTACAGTAATTGTCGTTCTATCAATAATATAAGCATAATATGGCTAATAATATGAGTTAGATCGATAATGATAAGAGTAATAAGTACAGTAATTGTCGTTCTATCGATCATATATGCATAATATGGCTAATAATATGAGTAAGATTGATAATAATAATAGTAATAAGTATAGTAATTGTCGTTCTATCGATCATTTAAGCATAATATGGCTAATAATATGAGTTAGATCAATAATGATAAGCGTAATAAGTACAGTAATTGTCGTTCTATCGATCATATATGCATAATATGGCTAATAATATGAGTAAGATTGATAATAATAATAGTAATAAGTATAGTAATTGTCGTTCTATCGATCATATAAGCATAATATGGCTAATAATACGAGTTAAATTGATAATAATAACAGTAATAAGTACAGTAATTGTCGTTCTATCAATAATATAAGCATAATATGGCTAATAATATGAGTTAGATCGATAATGATAAGAGTAATATGTACAGTAATTGTCGTTCTATCGATAATATAAGCATAATATGGCTAATAATATGAGTTAGATCGATAATGATAAGAGTAATAAGTACAGTAATTGTCGTTCTATCGATCATATATGCATAATATGGCTAATAATATGAGTAAGATTGATAATAATAATAGTAATAAGTATAGTAATTGTCGTTCTATCGATCATTTAAGCATGATATGGCTAATAATATGAGTTAAATTGATAATAATAACAGTAATAAGTACAGTAATTGTCGTTCTCTCGATAATATAAGCATAATATGGCTAATAATTTGAGTTAGGTCGATAATGATAAGAGTAATAAGTACAGTAATTGTCGTTCTATCGATCATATATGCATAATATGGCTAATAATATGAGTTAGATTGATAATAGAAAGAGTAATAAGTATAGTAATTGTCGTTCTGTCGATCATATAAGCATAATATGGCTAATAATATGAGTTAGATTGATAATAATAACAGTAATAAGTACAGTAATTGTCGTTCTATCGATAATATAAGCATAATATGTCTAATAATATGAGTTAGATTGATAATAATAAGAGTAGTGAGTATAGTAATTGTCGTTCTATCGATCATATAAGCATAATATGGCTAATAATATGAGTTAGATTGATAATAATAACAGTAATAAGTACAGTAATTGTCGTTCTATCGATAATATAAGCATAATATGGCTAATAATATGAGTTAGATCGATAATGACAAGAGTAATAAGTACAGTAATTGTCGTTCTATCGATCATATATGCATAATATGGCTAATAATATGAGTAAGATTGATAATAATAAGAGTAGTGAGTATAGTAATTGTCGTTCTATCGATCATATAAGCATAATATGGCTAATAATATGAGTTAGATTGATAATAATAACAGTAATAAGTACAGTAATTGTCGTTCTATCGATAATATAAGCATAATATGGCTAATAATATGAGTTAGATCGATAATGATAAGAGTAATAAGTACAGTAATTGTCGTTCTATCGATAATATAAGCATAATATGGTTAATAATATGAGTTAGATTGATAATAATAAGAGTAATAAGTATAGTAATTGTCGTTCTATCGATCATATAAGCATAATATGGCTAATAATATGAGTAAGATTGATAATAATAAAAGTAATAAGTATAGTAATTGTCGGTCTATCGATCATTTAAGCATAATATGGCTAATAGTATGAGTTAGATTGATAATAATAACAGTAATAAGTACAGTAATTGTCGTTCTATAGATAATATAAGCATAATATGGCTAATAATATGAGTTAGATCGATAATGATAAGAGTAATAAGTACAGTAATTGTCGTTCTATAGATAATATAAGCATAATATGGCTAATAATATGAGTTAGATCGATAATGATAAGAGTAATAAGTACAGTAATTGTCGTTCTATCGATCATGTATGCATAATATGGCTAATAATATGAGTTAGATTGATAATAGTAAGTGTAATAAGTATAGTAATTGTCGTTCTATCGATCATATATGCATAATATGGCTAATAATATGAGTTAGATTGATAATAATAACAGTGATAAGTACAGTAATTGTCGTTCTATCGATAATATAAGCATAATATGGCTAATAATATGAGTTAGATCGATAATGATAAGAGTAATAAGTACAGTAATTGTCGTTCTATCGATCATATATGCATAATATGGCTAATAATATGAGTTGGATTGATAATAGAAAGAGTAATAAGTATAGTATTTGTCGTTCTGTCGATCATATAAGCATAATATGGCTAATAATATGAGTTAGATCGATAATGATAAGAGTAATAAGTACAGTAATTGTCGTTCTATAGATAATATAAGCATAATATGGCTAATAATATGAGTTAGATCGATAATGATAAGAGTAATAAGTACAGTAATTGTCGTTCTATCGATCATATATGCATAATATGGCTAATAATATGAGTTAGATTGATAATAGTAAGTGTAATAAGTATAGTAATTGTCGTTCTATCGATCATATATGCATAATATGGCTAATAATATGAGTTAGATTGATAATAATAACAGTGATAAGTACAGTAATTGTCGTTCTATCGATAATATAAGCATAATATGGCTAATAATATGAGTTAGATCGATAATGATAAGAGTAATAAGTACAGTAATTGTCGTTCTATCGATCATATATGCATAATATGGCTAATAATATGAGTTGGATTGATAATAGAAAGAGTAATAAGTATAGTATTTGTCGTTCTGTCGATCATATAAGCATAATATGGCTAATAATATGAGTTAGATTGATAATAATAACAGTAATAAGTACAGTAATTGTCGTTCTATCGATAATATAAGCATAATATGTCTAATAATATGAGTTAGATTGATAATAATAAGAGTAGTGAGTATAGTAATTGTCGTTCTATCGATCATATAAGCATAATATGGCTAATAATATGAGTTAGATTGATAATAATAACAGTAATAAGTACAGTAATTGTCGTTCTATCGATAATATAAGCATAATATGGCTAATAATATGAGTTAGATCGATAATGATAAGAGTAATAAGTACAGTAATTGTCGTTCTATCGATCATATATGCATAATATGGCTAATAATATGAGTTAGATTGATAATAATAACAGTAATAAGTACAGTAATTGTCGTTCTATCGATAATATAAGCATAATATGGCTAATAATATGAGTTAGATCGATAATGATAAGAGTAATAAGTACAGTAATTGTCGTTCTATCGATAATATAAGCATAATATGGCTAATAATATGAGTTAGATCGATAATGATAAGAGTAATAAGTACAGTAATTGTCGTTCTATCGATAATATAAGCATAATATGGTTAATAATATGAGTTAGATTGATAATAATAAGAGTAATAAGTATAGTAATTGTCGTTCTATCGATCATATAAGCATAATATGGCTAATAATATGAGTAAGATTGATAATAATAAAAGTAATAAGTATAGTAATTGTCGGTCTATCGATCATTTAAGCATAATATGGCTAATAATATGAGTTAGATTGATAATAATAACAGTAATAAGTACAGTAATTGTCGTTCTATCGATAATATAAGCATAATATGGCTAATAATATGAGTTAGATCGATAATGATAAGAGTAATAAGTACAGTAATTGTCGTTCTATCGATCATATATGCATAATATGGCTAATAATATGAGTTAGATTGATAATAGTAAGTGTAATAAGTATAGTAATTGTCGTTCTATCGATCATATATGCATAATATGGCTAATAATATGAGTTAGATTGATAATAATAACAGTGATAAGTACAGAAATTGTCGTTCTATCGATAATATAAGCATAATATGTCTAATAATATGAGTTAGATTGATAATAATAAGAGTAGTGAGTATAGTAATTGTCGTTCTATCGATCATATAAGCATAATATGGCTAATAATATGAGTTAGATTGATAATAATAACAGTAATAAGTACAGTAATTGTCGTTCTATCGATAATAGAAGCATAATATGGCTAATAATATGAGTTAGATCGATAATGATAAGAGTAATAAGTACAGTAATTGTCGTTCTATCGATAATATAAGCATAATATGGTTAATAATATGAGTTAGATTGATAATAATAAGAGTAATAAGTATAGTAATTGTCGTTCTATCGATCATATAAGCATAATATGGCTAATAATATGAGTAAGATTGATAATAATAAAAGTAATAAGTATAGTAATTGTCGGTCTATCGATCATTTAAGCCTAATATGGCTAATAATATGAGTTAGATTGATAATAATAACAGTAATAAGTACAGTAATTGTCGTTCTATCGATAATATAAGCATAATATGGCTAATAATATGAGTTAGATCGATAATGATAAGAGTAATAAGTACAGTAATTGTCGTTCTATCGATCATATATGCATAATATGGCTAATAATATGAGTTAGATTGATAATAGTAAGTGTAATAAGTATAGTAATTGTCGTTCTATCGATCATATATGCATAATATGGCTAATAATATGAGTTAGATTGATAATAATAACAGTGATAAGTACAGAAATTGTCGTTCTATCGATAATATAAGCATAATATGTCTAATAATATGAGTTAGATTGATAATAATAAGAGTAGTGAGTATAGTAATTGTCGTTCTATCGATCATATAAGCATAATATGGCTAATAATAAGAGTAAGATTTATAATAATAATAGTAATAAGTATAGTAATTGTCGTTCTATCGATCATTTAAGCATAATATGGCTAATAATATGAGTTAGATTGATAATAATAACAGTAATAAGTACAGTAATTGTCGTTCTATCGATAATATAAGCATAATATGTCTAATAATATGAGTTAGATTGATAATAATAAGTGTAGTGAGTATAGTAATTGTCGTTCTATCGATCATATAAGCATAATATGGCTAATAATATGAGTTAAATTGATAATAATAATAGTAATAAGTACAGTAATTGTCGTTCTATCGATAATATAAGCATAATATGTCTAATAATATGAGTTAGATTGATAATAATAAGTGTAGTGAGTATAGTAATTGTCGTTCTATCGATCATATAAGCATAATATGGCTAATAATATGAGTTAAATTGATAATAATAATAGTAATAAGTACAGTAATTGTCGTTCTATCGATAATATAAGCATAAGATGGTTAATAATATGAGTTAGATTGATAATAGTGAGTGTAATTAGTATAGTAATTGTCGTTCTATCGATCATATTAGCATAATATGGTTAATAATACGAGTTAGATCGATAATGATAAGAGTAATAAGTACAGTAATTGTCGTTCTATCGATCATATATGCATAATATGGCTAATAATATGAGTAAGATTGATAATAATAATAGTAATAAGTATAGTAATTGTCGTCCTATCGATCATTTAAGCATGATATGGCTAATAATATGAGTTAAATTGATAATAATAACAGTAATAAGTACAGTAATTGTCGTTCTATCGATAATATAAGCATTATATGGCTAATAATTTGTGTTAGGTCGATAATGATAAGAGTAATAAGTACAGTAATTGTCGTTCTATCGATCATATGTGCATAATATGGCTAATAATATGAGTTAGATTGATAATAGTAAGAGTAATAAGTATAGTAATTGTCGTTCTATCGATCATATATGCATAATATGGCTAATAATATGAGTTAGATTGATAATAGTAAGTGTAATAAGTATAGTAATTGTCGTTCTATCGATCATATATGCATAATATGGCTAATAATATGAGTTAGATTGATAATAATAACAGTAATAAGTACAGTAATTGTCGTTCTATCGATAATATAAGTATAATATGGCTAATAATATGAGTTAGATCGATAATGATAAGAGTAATAAGTACAGTAATTGTCGTTCTATCGATCATATATGCATAATATTGCTAATAATATGAGTAAGATTGATAATAATAATAGTAATAAGTATAGTAATTGTAGTTCTATCGATCATTTAAAATAATATAGCTAATAAGATGAGTTAAATTGATAATAATAACAGAAATAAGTACAGTAATTGTCGTTCTATCGATAATATAAGCATAATATGGCTAATAATATGAGTTAGATCGATAATGATAAGAGTAATAAGTACAGTAATTGTCGTTCTATCGATCATATATGCATAATATGGCTAATAATATGAGTAAGATAGATAATAATAATAGTAATAAGTATAGTAATTGTCGTTCTATCGATCATTTAAGCATAATATGGCTAATAATATGAGTTAAATTGATAATAATAACAGTAATAAGTACAGTAATTGTCGTTCTATCGATAATATAAGCATAATATGGCTAATAATTTGAGTTAGGTCGATAATGATAAGAGTAATAAGTACAGTAATTGTCGTTCTATCGATCATATGTGCATAATATGGCTAATAATATGAGTTAGATTGATAATAGTAAGTGTAATAAGTATAGTAATTGTCGTTCTATCGATCATATATGCATAATATGGCTAATAATATGAGTTAGATTGATAATAATAACAGTGATAAGTACAGAAATTGTCGTTCTATCGATAATATAAGCATAATATGTCTAATAATATGAGTTAGATTGATAATAATAAGAGTAGTGAGTATAGTAATTGTCGTTCTATCGATCATATAAGCATAATATGGCTAATAATATGAGTTAGATTGATAATAATAACAGTAATAAGTACAGTAATTGTCGTTCTATCGATAATATAAGCATAATATGGCTAATAATTTGAGTTAGGTCGATAATGATAAGAGTAATAAGTACAGTAATTGTCGTTCTATCGATCATATGTGCATAATATGGCTAATAATATGAGTTAGATTGATAATAGTAAGAGTAATAAGTATAGTAATTGTCGTTCTATCGATCATATATGCATAATATGGCTAATAATATGAGTTAGATTGATAATAGTAAGTGTAATAAGTATAGTAATTGTCGTTCTATCGATCATATATGCATAATATGGCTAATAATATGAGTTAGATTGATAATAATAACAGTAATAAGTACAGTAATTGTCGTTCTCCCGATCATATAAGCATAATATAGTTAATAATATGAGTTAGATTGATAATAATAAGAGTAATAAGTATAGTAATTGTCGTTCTATCGATCATATAAGCATAATATGGCTAATAATAAGAGTAAGATTTATAATAATAATAGTAATAAGTATAGTAATTGTCGTTCTATCGATCATTTAAGCATAATATGGCTAATAATATGAGTTAGATTGATAATAATAACAGTAATAAGTACAGTAATTGTCGTTCTATCGATAATATAAGCATAATATGTCTAATAATATGAGTTAGATTGATAATAATGAGTGTAGTGAGTATAGTAATTGTCGTTCTATCGATCATATAAGCATAATATGGCTAATAATATGAGTTAGATTGATAATAATAAGAGTAATAAGTATAGTAATTGTCGTTCTATCGATCATATAAGCATAATATGGCTAATAATAAGAGTAAGATTTATAATAATAATAGTAATAAGTATAGTAATTGTCGTTCTATCGATCATTTAAGCATAATATGGCTAATAATATGAGTTAGATTGATAATAATAACAGTAATAAGTACAGTAATTGTCGTTCTATCGATAATATAAGCATAATATGTCTAATAATATGAGTTAGATTGATAATAATAAGAGTAGTGAGTATAGTAATTGTCGTTCTATCGATCATATAAGCATAATATGGCTAATAATAAGAGTAAGATTTATAATAATAATAGTAATAAGTATAGTAATTGTCGTTCTATCGATCATTTAAGCATAATATGGCTAATAATATGAGTTAGATTGATAATAATAACAGTAATAAGTACAGTAATTGTCGTTCTATCGATAATATAAGCATAATATGTCTAATAATATGAGTTAGATTGATAATAATAAGTGTAGTGAGTATAGTAATTGTCGTTCTATCGATCATATAAGCATAATATGGCTAATAATATGAGTTAAATTGATAATAATAATAGTAATAAGTACAGTAATTGTCGTTCTATCGATAATATAAGCATAATATGTCTAATAATATGAGTTAGATTGATAATAATAAGTGTAGTGAGTATAGTAATTGTCGTTCTATCGATCATATAAGCATAATATGGCTAATAATATGAGTTAAATTGATAATAATAATAGTAATAAGTACAGTAATTGTCGTTCTATCGATAATATAAGCATAAGATGGTTAATAATATGAGTTAGATTGATAATAGTGAGTGTAATTAGTATAGTAATTGTCGTTCTATCGATCATATTAGCATAATATGGTTAATAATACGAGTTAGATCGATAATGATAAGAGTAATAAGTACAGTAATTGTCGTTCTATCGATCATATATGCATAATATGGCTAATAATATGAGTAAGATTGATAATAATAATAGTAATAAGTATAGTAATTGTCGTCCTATCGATCATTTAAGCATGATATGGCTAATAATATGAGTTAAATTGATAATAATAACAGTAATAAGTACAGTAATTGTCGTTCTATCGATAATATAAGCATAATATGGCTAATAATTTGTGTTAGGTCGATAATGATAAGAGTAATAAGTACAGTAATTGTCGTTCTATCGATCATATGTGCATAATATGGCTAATAATATGAGTTAGATTGATAATAGTAAGAGTAATAAGTATAGTAATTGTCGTTCTATCGATCATATATGCATAATATGGCTAATAATATGAGTTAGATTGATAATAGTAAGTGTAATAAGTATAGTAATTGTCGTTCTATCGATCATATATGCATAATATGGCTAATAATATGAGTTAGATTGATAATAATAACAGTAATAAGTACAGTAATTGTCGTTCTATCGATAATATAAGTATAATATGGCTAATAATATGAGTTAGATCGATAATGATAAGAGTAATAAGTACAGTAATTGTCGTTCTATCGATCATATATGCATAATATTGCTAATAATATGAGTAAGATTGATAATAATAATAGTAATAAGTATAGTAATTGTAGTTCTATCGATCATTTAAAATAATATAGCTAATAAGATGAGTTAAATTGATAATAATAACAGAAATAAGTACAGTAATTGTCGTTCTATCGATAATATAAGCATAATATGGCTAATAATATGAGTTAGATCGATAATGATAAGAGTAATAAGTACAGTAATTGTCGTTCTATCGATCATATATGCATAATATGGCTAATAATATGAGTAAGATAGATAATAATAATAGTAATAAGTATAGTAATTGTCGTTCTATCGATCATTTAAGCATAATATGGCTAATAATATGAGTTAAATTGATAATAATAACAGTAATAAGTACAGTAATTGTCGTTCTATCGATAATATAAGCATAATATGGCTAATAATTTGAGTTAGGTCGATAATGATAAGAGTAATAAGTACAGTAATTGTCGTTCTATCGATCATATGTGCATAATATGGCTAATAATATGAGTTAGATTGATAATAATAACAGTAATAAGTACAGTAATTGTCGTTCTCTCGATCATATAAGCATAATATAGTTAATAATATGAGTTAGATTGATAATAATAAGAGTAATAAGTATAGTAATTGTCGTTCTATCGATCATATAAGCATAATATGGCTAATAATAAGAGTAAGATTTATAATAATAATAGTAATAAGTATAGTAATTGTCGTTCTATCGATCATTTAAGCATAATATGGCTAATAATATGAGTTAGATTGATAATAATAACAGTAATAAGTACAGGAATTGTCGTTCTATCGATAATATAAGCATAATATGGCTAATAATATGAGTTAGATCGATAATGATAAGAGTAATAAGTACAGTAATTGTCGTTCTATCGATCATACATGCATAATACGGCTAATAATATGAGTTAGATTGATAATAGTAAGAGTAAATAAGTATAGTAATTGTCGTTCTATCGATCATATAAGCATAATATGGCTAATAATATGAGTTAGATTGATAATAGTAAGTGTAATAAGTATAGTAATTGTCGTTCTATCGATCATATATGCATAATATGGCTAATAATATGAGTTAGATTGATAATAATAACAGTAATAAGTACAGTAATTGTCGTTCTATCGATTATATAAGCATAATATGTCTAATAATATGAGTTAGATTGATAATAATAAGAGTAGTGAGTATAGTAATTGTCGTTCTATCGATCATATAAGCATAATATGGCTAATAATATGAGTTAGATTGATAATAATAACAGTAATAAGTACAGTAATTGTCGTTCTATCGATAATATAAGCATAATATGGCTAATAATATGAGTTAGATCGATAATGATAAGAGTAATAAGTACAGTAATTGTCGTTCTATCGATCATATATGCATAATATGGCTAATAATATGAGTTAGATTGATAATAGAAAGAGTAATAAGTATAGTAATTGTCGTTCTGTCGATCATATAAGCATAATATGGCTAATAATATGAGTTAGATTGATAATAGTAAGTGTAATAAGTATAGTAATTGTCGTTCTATCGATCATATATGTATAATATGGCTAATAATATGAGTTAGATTGATAATAATAACAGTAATAAGTACAGAAATTGTCGTTCTATCGATAATATAAGCATAATATGTCTAATATATGAGTTAGATCGATAATGATAAGAGTAATAAGTACAGTAATTGTCGTTCTATCGATCATATAAGCATAATATGGCTAATAATATGAGTTAGATTGATAATAATAGAGTAATGAGTATAGTAATTGTAGTTCTATCGATCATATCTGCATAATATGGTTAATAATATGAGGTTAGATTCATAATAATAAGAGTAATAAGTATAGTAATTGTCGTTCTATCGATCATTTAAGCATAATATGGGTAATAATATGAGTTAGGTTGATAAAAATAAGAATAATAAGTATAGTAATTGTCGTTCTATCGATCATTTAAGCATAATACGGCTAATAATATGAGTTAGATTGATAATAATAAGAGTAATAAGTATAGTAATTGTAGTTCTATCGATCGTATCTGCATAATATGCTTAATAATATGAGTTAGATTCATAATAATAAGAGTAATAAGTATAGTAATTGTCGTTCTATCGATCATTTAAGCATAATATGGCTAATAATATGAGTTAGGTTGATAATAGTAAGAGTAGTGAGTATAGTAATTGTCGTTCTATC
Source organism: Megachile rotundata (assembly GCF_050947335.1). Taxonomy (NCBI): domain Eukaryota; kingdom Metazoa; phylum Arthropoda; class Insecta; order Hymenoptera; family Megachilidae; genus Megachile; species Megachile rotundata. The sequence continues at coordinate 178,753 of NW_027473661.1, forward strand.
GATCATATAAGCATAATATGGCTAATAATATGAGTTAGATTGATAATAGTAAGTGTAATAAGTATAGTAATTGTCGTTCTATCGATCATATATGCATAATATGACTAATAATATGAGTTAGATTGATAATAACAACAGTAATAAGTACATTAATTGTCGTTCTATCGATAATATAAGCATAATATGGCTAATAATATGAGTTAGGTTGATAATAATAAGAGTAATAAGTATAGTAAATGTCGTGCTATCGATCATATCTTGCATAATATGGGTAATAATATGAGTAAGATTTATAATAATAATTGTAATATGTATAGTAATTGTCGTTCTATCGATCATTTAATCATAATATGGCTAATAATATGAGTTAAATTGATAATAATAACGGTAATAAGTACAGTAATTGTCGTTCTATCAATAATATAAGCATAATATGGCTAATAATATGAGTTAGATCGATAATGATAAGAGTAATAAGTACAGTAATTGTCGTTCTATCGATCATATATGCATAATATGGCTAATAATATGAGTAAGATTGATAATAATAATAGTAATAAGTATAGTAATTGTCGTTCTATCGATCATTTAAGCATAATATGGCTAATAATATGAGTTAAATTGATAATAATAACAGTAATAAGTACAGTAATTGTCGTTCGATCAATAATATAAGCATAATATGGCTAATAATATGAGTTAGATCGATAATGATAAGAGTAATAAGTACAGTAATTGTCGTTCTATCGATCATATATGCATAATATGGCTAATAATATGAGTTAGATTGATAACAGTAAGAGTAATAAGTATAGTAATTGTCGTTCTATCGATCATATAAGCATTATATGGCTAATAATATGAGTTAGATTGATAATAGTAAGTGTAATAAGTATAGTAATTGTCGTTCTATCGATCATATATGCATAATATGGCTAATAATATGAGTTAGATTGATAATAATAACAGTAATAAGTACAGTAATTGTCGTTCTATCGATAATATAAGCATAATATGTCTAATAATATGAGTTAGATTGATAATAATAAGAGTAGTGAGTATAGTAATTGTCGTTCTATCGATCATATAAGCATAATATGGCTAATAATATGAGTTAGATTGATAATAATAACAGTAATAAGTACAGTAATTGTCGTTCTATCGATAATATAAGCATAATATGGCTAATAATATGAGTTTAGATCGATAATGATAAGAGTAATAAGTACAGTAATTGTCGTTCTATCGATCATATATGCATAATATGGCTAATAGTATGAGTTAGATTGATAATAATATCCGTAATAAGTACAGTAATTGTCGTTCTATCGATTATATAAGTATAATATGGCTAATAATATGAGTTAGATCGATAATGACAAGAGTAATAAGTACAGTAATTGTCGTTCTATCGATCATATATGCATAATATGGCTAATAATATGAGTAAGATTGATAATAATAAGAGTAGTGAGTATAGTAATTGTCGTTCTATCGATCATATAAGCATAATATGGCTAATAATATGAGTTAGATTGATAATAATAACAGTAATAAGTACAGTAATTGTCGTTCTATCGATAATATAAGCATAATATGGCTAATAATATGAGTTAGATCGATAATGATAAGAGTAATAAGTACAGTAATTGTCGTTCTATCGATAATATAAGCATAATATGGTTAATAATATGAGTTAGATTGATAATAATAAGAGTAATAAGTATAGTAATTGTCGTTCTATCGATCATATAAGCATAATATGGCTAATAATATGAGTAAGATTGATAATAATAAAGTAATAAGTATAGTAATTGTCGGTCTATCGATCATTTAAGCATAATATGGCTAATAATATGAGTTAGATTGATAATAATAACAGTAATAAGTACAGTAATTGTCGTTCTATCGATAATATAAGCATAATATGGCTAATAATATGAGTTAGATCGATAATGATAAGAGTAATAAGTACAGTAATTGTCGTTCTATCGATAATATAAGCATAATATGGTTAATAATATGAGTTAGATTGATAATAATAAGAGTAATAAGTATAGTAATTGTCGTTCTATCGATCATATAAGCATAATATGGCTAATAATATGAGTAAGATTGATAATAATAAAAGTAATAAGTATAGTAATTGTCGGTCTATCGATCATTTAAGCATAATATGGCTAATAATATGAGTTAGATTGATAATAATAACAGTAATAAGTACAGTAATTGTCGTTCTATAGATAATATAAGCATAATATGGCTAATAATATGAGTTAGATCGATAATGATAAGAGTAATAAGTACAGTAATTGTCGTTCTATCGATCATATATGCATAATATGGCTAATAATATGAGTTAGATTGATAATAGTAAGTGTAATAAGTATAGTAATTGTCGTTCTATCGATCATATATGCATAATATGGCTAATAATATGAGTTAGATTGATAATAATAACAGTAATAAGTACAGTAATTGTCGTTCTCCCGATCATATAAGCATAATATAGTTAATAATATGAGTTAGATTGATAATAATAAGATTAATAAGTATAGTAATTGTCGTTCTATCGATCATATAAGCATAATATGGCTAATAATAAGAGTAAGATTTATAATAATAATAGTAATAAGTATAGTAATTGTCGTTCTATCGATCATTTAAGCATAATATGGCTAATAATATGAGTTAGATTGATAATATAACAGTAATAAGTACAGTAATTGTCGTTCTATCGATAATATAAGCATAATATGTCTAATAATATGAGTTAGATTGATAATAATGAGTGTAGTGAGTATAGTAATTGTCGTTCTATCGATCATATAAGCATAATATGGCTAATAATATGAGTTAGATTGATAATAATAAGAGTAATAAGTATAGTAATTGTCGTTCTAATCGATCATATAAGCATAATATGGCTAATAATAAGAGTAAGATTATAATAATAATAGTAATAAGTATAGTAATTGACGTTCTATCGATCATTTAAGCATAATATGGCTAATAATATGAGTTAGATTGATAATAATAACAGTAATAAGTACAGTAATTGTCGTTCTATCGATAATATAAGCATAATATGTCTAATAATATGAGTTAGATTGATAATAATAAGAGTAGTGAGTATAGTAATTGTCGTTCTATCGATCATATAAGCATAATATGGCTAATAATAAGAGTAAGATTTATAATAATAATTGTAATAAGTATAGTAATTGTCGTTCTATCGATCATTTAAGCATAATATGGCTAATAATATGAGTTAGATTGATAATAATAACAGTAATAAGTACAGTAATTGTCGTTCTATCGATAATATAAGCATAATATGTCTAATAATATGAGTTAGATTGATAATAATAAGTGTAGTGAGTATAGTAATTGTCGTTCTATCGATCATATAAGCATAATATGGCTAATAATATGAGTTAAATATGATAATAATAATAGTAATAAGTACAGTAATTGTCGTTCTATCGATAATATAAGCATAATATGTCTAATAATATGAGTTAGATTGATAATAATAGTGTAGTGAGTATAGTAATTGTCGTTCTATCGATCATATAAGCATAATATGGCTAATAATATGAGTTAAATTGATAATAATAATAGTAATAAGTACAGTAATTGTCGTTCTATCGATAATATAAGCATAAGATGGTTAATAATATGAGTTAGATTGATAATAGTGAGTGTAATTAGTATAGTAATTGTCGTTCTATCGATCATATTAGCATAATATGGTTAATAATACGAGTTAGATCGATAATGATAAGAGTAATAAGTAGTACAGTAATTGTCGTTCTATCGATCATATATGCATAATATGGCTAATAATATGAGTAAGATTGATAATAATAATAGTAATAAGTATAGTAATTGTCGTCCTATCGATCATTTAAGCATGATATGGCTAATAATATGAGTTAAATTGATAATAATAACAGTAATAAGTACAGTAATTGTCGTTCTATCGATAATATAAGCATAATATGGCTAATAATTTGTGTTAGGTCGATAATGTAAGAGTAATAAGTACAGTAATTGTCGTCTAATCGATCATATGTGCATAATATGGCTAATAATATGAGTTAGATTGATTAATAGTAAGAGTAATAAGTATAGTAATTGTCGTTCTATCGATCATATATGCATAATATGCTAATATATGAGTTAGATTGATAATAGTAAGTGTAATAAGTATAGTAATTGTCGTTCTATCGATCATATATGCATATATGGCTAATAATATGAGTTAGATTGATAATAATAACAGTAATAAGTACAGTAATTGTCGTTCTATCGATAATATAAGTATAATATGGCTAATAATAAGAGTTAGATCGATAATGATAAGAGTAATAAGTACAGTAATTGTCGTTCTATCGATCATATATGCATAATATTGCTAATAATATGAGTAAGATTGATAATAATAATAGTAATCAAGTATAGTAATTGTAGTTCTATCGATCATTTAAAATAATATAGCTAATAAGATGAGTTAAATTGATAATAATAACAGAAATAAGTACAGTAATTGTCGTTCTATCGATAATATAAGCATAATATGGGCTAATAATATGAGTTAGATCGATAATGATAAGAGTAATAGTAGCAGTAATTGTCGTTCTATCGATCATATATGCATAATATGGCTAATAATATGAGTAAGATAGATAATAATAATAGTAATAAGTATAGTAATTGTCGTTCTATCGATCATTTAAGCATAATATGGCTAATAATATGAGTTAAATTGATAATAATAACAGTAATAAGTACAGTAATTGTCGTTCTATCGATAATATAAGCCTTAATATGGCTAATAATTTGAGTTAGGTCGATAATGATAAGAGTAATAAGTACAGTAATTGTCGTTCTATCGATCATATGTGCATAATATGGGCTAATAATATGAGTTA